>NC_046631.1:14643450-14753450 GCF_900324465.2 Anabas testudineus
TGTGTGCAGAAAAAAAGGTGCGAGTCAAGACAAGCGAAGCATTGGGAAGTGTACGTAGAGAGGAATTTAAAGGTGTCATTTGTTGAACCTTGAATTCACTTTCAAAGGCACAGCAGCATCAGAGAAAGGCGACAAGGATCAGTTTTCTGTCTGCACACCAGACAAAATCATACCATGGAAATGATATGACCTTTGGGTTTGGGTGCAAGTGTGTGTGTTATAGCAAGTTAGGAACACAATATATATGCACACACACACGCGTCATTTAAAACTAAGTGGATTTCAATGAGACACTGTGCTGTATTATTCCTAATTTAATACTTTTCCCCAATAAAAAGCAAACAGAATAGAACGGGTTAAGTGTTTTATTTTATGAACCGTACTTGCTGCACTTGAGTTTTGTTGTGTCAAAGAACGTATCGCTGTAAAAACTTAATTGTGGTTTTCAGGCAGTTTTTTTTTTTTTTTTTAACTCAGCCACTAAAAACAAGTTGAACTGTGTTGATTTTTTATGTTCAGGAACTAAATTTGTGTTTACTTGAATGAACAAATCTCAAGCCGCAACAATTCCTCTGTTGGTTGCTAAAAATAAAATTGATCTGAAGGTACTTTCTTATTTTCTAACCCAAATATCAAATATTTTCTGGATGCTGCTTCTTAAAGCTTCTGTCATATATTATAAAAACAAACAAGCACCATTTATCTGTCACTTACACTTGATCTTTACCCAATAAGCAGCTTCAAAGCAACAAGATCAGATATGATAATATCTCAAGATCTACAAGTAGTGAATTTTAGGTTTCCATCTTCATCCTTATGAAAAGACTGTTTTACCTGTCAACTTTACCAGGACTGTAACTACATCAAATATAATATATCAGCTTATTACAGCAGCAAAAATGTAAAATTAGGATTAATTTAAAAGATACACTAAATTTCCTTGTGGGGGATGAAAATAAAGTGCAACCTCAACTTGCTCATGAATTGGAATTTGAACTGTAACCCCGTTAATGTGCAAAAACGACTTTCCCATTGAAAAAAAAGCCACAATCAAAGTTAATAAATAAAGTGTAAATAGTTAAAAGTTAAACGAGCTCCGGGTTAAAACACAGCGTGCATCGTTAGCATGAGAGGCCAAGTGTTAGCTACATGACCGGGCTATAAACCAACGATGAGCTGCTTTCACCTGACATTTCAATCAATTACTTCTGAAGTTGGTTTATTCGGGAGCTTCCCGTTATATTATAGTAAGTTAAATTCTCTCATTTCTTCCAGGACTCACTGAACACACACTGTCCCATTTCAAGCCTCCGTCGTCCACATGGTACCGCGGACGCCATGTTGTAGCCGCTACCACATCGGCATGAAAAAGACTTAAATTATCGCTTTAAGTTGAGCTTTTTTAAAACTTTACCACATGAATCGCACGAACAAAATGTTACACAGCTATATGTCTTCATTCTGTCCGTGTGTTGTAAGTCAAAATATATAAATAAAGGGTTTTACGTACTGTGCCGGACGCCTTCATGGTGTCTCTCGCTCACTGCCACAGTAAAAGAGGAAGCAGTAGGGCGGAGCCTGCGGACGTCAAATGGACGGAGCAGGCGCAGGAGGAGGGACTTCTCCGGTCGAAGTTCGTTTCACACTGGGAGCGGCACTTTGGTAAAACTAATTCCAGTGAAGGAGAAGAACTAGATTAAAATGTATTAAAATAATGATTAAAAATAGATTTTAAAATATCTCCGGTGTCTTTGTTGAAGTTTTACACTTTGTTCTTTGTGGTGGTAGATTTTTTATTGTTTCTAAAAACAGAATAATGACTTCATGACATCAAAAACATTCTAAAATTAAAAAAACTCATCCATGGTGTCCAGCAGGGTTTGACGTCTACAACAGTGATTCCACAAATGTGAAAAAGGGTTTTAAATCGAGTCGAAGCGTTTCCTTTGGTGTTTAATCGGAGAAAAAAAATCAGAACTGAGTCAAAGTGTCAGCACGTAACTGTACCACCAATCAGAACCCAACTTCAGTGTCCTGAACCTAACGTTAGCTAACACATGCTAAATATTTTGTGCTCGCGTCATCTACAACAAATAATATTATCCTGTTTTGTGCTTTTACTTTTTCCCACTTTCGGTTTCCTTTGGTTTTTCTTGCCTCCAGCTTCACTAATCGACGTAGATAGGTTTCACCTGTGCTCTGCCAGCTCCTATTTAACCACCACCTAGTTCTTTGTTTCCCTGCCACTCTGCTTTGCCTAGTTTTACCTTGTGTTGACCGTGTGTTTCTCATCCTGTGTACAGAGCCTTGTGTTACTGACTTATCTTTGACTCCTAACCCTTGTCTTTGTCTCTGTTCACCAAAAGACAGAGTTGAAGCCTCTTGTATTTTGGACCTGTGCCCTGGTCAGAGCCCTTGCTGTTTTGTACCCTGAATCCTTCCACGCTGTAAATGCCAACCCAGCGCCCAGAGTTCCTTGTTTTTTCCTCCTTCGGTTCCTGTCATTCTATTATTATTCTAGTTGCTATAAAATCCTTTCTTATTTTATCATGTCTGGCATTTGAATTGCTCCTAAAACTAGAATTCGGACAGTTCAATTTAACACTTTTATTTATTTTAGAACATTACATAACAAGCTGATTCCAGGTAACTTCTGGCTTCACCAGTTGTTAAATGATGCTCGTTGTTGGGTAAAGGATAAAAAGATGAAACTTAAGGTGGAGCTGAAACATCTGGGCCGGTGTGAAACGATCTGAACTAAATGGAAGGAAACTTCTTGTTGATCTGGGTGTGCCAACCCTTCATCTTCTCCTTTCTGCTGTAGATTTCTAACTTGTACAAACCAGTACATGTAAGAACCAGGGACAGATTTCTGTGTGGTTCCAGCTGATTGAAACCCGACTGACAGGAACATCCACGGTGATAAGACGGATCAGTTTTTTACAAACCTTCTGACTATTGATATATTTCTGCGAGAGTGAGACCCTGCAGGTGCACATTGCTGGTGGGGCTGTATGTTTATGTGTAGGGGTGGGGCTGCTATGGCTTGATCTGTCCAATCTGTGATACACTGACTTACTGTCCTGGGAAGGGAACTCCAGGCGCTGATCAGCCGGCTTTAGGGCTTAGCTCCTCTAATGTGCTCCAGACGCCCGGGCCCTGCTCTCCGGAGGCCGACAGAGGCTCCAAATGCTCCATCAGCACATCCAGCAGCTGGCTGCTCTCCAGCTCCTGCACTCTCTCCACCTCAGGTTATTTACACAGCAGTCAGGTCGTACAGAGCAGTATCCTCTCCAGCTGCTGAGAGGACTAGTACATGTGTTTGATTTCACTGGGATGTAATTAAAAGGAGATATCGGAATCATCGGATCCAGATGTTACAAGTCCTGTTCTGTCCTGTTGGTTACACTCGGTCTGCATCTGTATTTACCTCCACACTCCTCCTCGCTCCGTCATTTCCCAGCACATCACTTACTGTAGTCATTCCTACATTACTTCCCCTGTGTGTGTTTGAACAGTATTTATTAACCGTGTGGGACTTTTTCAGAAGAACAACTTATTTTTGTGCAGACTCTTTAGCTGTTTGTCGACGCTGTCAGATCAGTCAAACTAATCATGTTGGCTTCTGATGGTTGACGTACGGTGAGGATAACATGCCGCCCCTCAGGGAAGTGATGAACCAACACTCGCACTTGATGTCATCTGGAGTATCAACAACACACTTCTATGAAATCTTGTGGACATGTCCACTGATGTTTTTATGGTTTAATGTTGATGGATTATCTGGTTAATTAGGAGAGGTGAGTTTAGTGTCAGGTTATTTGGCCTTTTCAGAGTCTCACCATGTTGTTGACAGACGCTGTCCGGAGGTGCTGCACACAGGGGGACAGCAGCTTGACATTTAGGACGACCTGATGGTCCTCATATGATGACGGGCGGCTGCATGTCTCACAGAGCCAAAAGATGAGTCACTGATCAAAATAACACTTCAGCATTCAGAGCAACTGGAGAAATGTAAAGTTACGGGAACCTTGTGTTTTGTCTTTTCCTCGTTGCCCGTCACTGTCTAGCTTTGTTGCAGGTGAATTAACTTAAAATAAGTCTTTCCTTTATTTGTGTATTTTGTTTCATGGTACCTAACGATGAATCTGTTGTCAGGACAAGTTCAACATGACAGGTCCAGGATTATGTGAAACCATTACCAACATCCTCAGATAAACTTTAGTCCATGTAAGAAGAACAAGGCTTTGATAACAGAGATACCTTTTACACCGATGGACTTGAGGTCAGCTGGTGTGGACACTTGTTGGCTGCTGACTTTCTGTCTCCGGCGTGTTTAAACTGAGCTGCTGTTGGGTTTTTCTATGTAGGAGAAGAAGCACCGAGTCCATGAATCCACTACATTACCTCTTGTTTCTAATTGAGTATCTGTACTGAAGCCACGCGCTGTTCAGCCAAACCTGATGATGAGAAGCCTTGTACCTCAGCCAGTCAGCTGGCTGCTCACTTATGCTAATCTGAGAAGCTGAGAGGCATTCCTGAGCATCAAATACCCGGTCACAAAGTGATGGGGCCGTTATACACTCTGCATAATAACTGTGCTGCATATTTACAGTGTGAGGGTAGAGTCTGGGAGATGGACTGTGGAGGCACAGACACACAGTGGTTTTGGGTAGAAAATGATTTTACATTGCTGGTTAACCACAGCATGAATACTGCACATGTATAATTTACTCAGGGCAAACACAACTGAGTTTTACAGTGTGTGTTTCTGACGGGAAAGTAACCGCCGGGTGAATTAGTGGAGGCAGCGCGACTCAAAGTGACGGATGATGACAGTGTCAGAGCGAACACTCAGCTGGCTGCAGAGCTGCAGGTCTGCAGTGAGCTGTGGACAGACAGGGGAGCTCTGGACTTCACTGCCCTAAGGCCCACGAGGTGACTGAAGGGAGAAGGATCATTTCTCAGTGTGTCTTTTCTGAATGAATTTAAATGAATTTAAAGATCAGCTGTGAAGCAGTGAATCAGCTCAGTGTCACCAGCAAACAACAGGAAACAGCAGGAAGAACAAACTCTGTGCTGATTGCTGCTTGTGTGTTTTAAACCTTGGGAAAATGAAGCAGTAACAGCTGAGACGTTAACTACTGTAAACCAAAAAGCTGCTGCTGATTAAAGGAGGAAAAAAGCTGAACTGAGAAAGCAGAAGGAAAAATAAACAGTTATTTTTTATATTTGAGCTGCTGAGATGAAAAACAGAAGTTCAATTTAGTCTAAAGCTGCAGCTCCGGATTATTTTACCCATTAATCTGCTGATTATTTTCTCTATTAATCAATTAATCTTCTAAATCTAAATACAGCAGAAAGAAACCAAACAGAGCCTTTTGGAAAATATGCTCAAATATTCATCAAGCACAACAAGAAGTCCCCGTCCGTGTATTGTTCCCACACTGAACTCATCATTCAAACGTTCCCAGCGTAGGCGGGAAACGGTATGTGAGGCCCTCGGCCAATCACATCAACAGGAGCTAATTGGAGTCGGGTGTTAACGAAGCACGGGGCCAGAGTTGCAGGCTGCTGAAGAACATTCACTTAAAGAGTGGAAACTGTTTTTTAATTGTCAGAAAACGGTAAAGTGCTCGTTTGGGGTCTTAACGAGCCCAGAGTTTGTAAAACTGCGGCTGTGTGCACACGAACTTCTAACCAGTGTGAAAATCTCACATTTACACTTGGACCTGGATCCTAATCCTTTAACAGTTTAATGACAGACACACTGTGGTGCCGTACGTTAGAGAAGTGTCCTTGACACGGGCTCCTCAGAGACAATTTGTATATTAAAGTTTATCTCATTTTCCAACATGGCGGTTGCCAACATGTTTGTGAAATGAGGGGTGATGTCAGTGGTTTGTGCCGCTCTCCAACTTGGTGTGCAGCTCCAGCAGAAAGCCGCCCGCTCACTGATGATCTGGGTGTGGAGCGCGGGGTAGCATGTCCTTAACCTTTGAGATTGATGAACACTTGGACTGCTCACCTAAGAACTGGCTTGTTTATTGGTTTTGGAGAACTACCCCGGAGTCCTTGAAGCGGTTCCAGGTGCTTCGATCGAGTCTGACAGTGAAACAGAGCTGAGCCGAGAAAGGAGAGAGAGCTTTAGCAGAAACTGATGACACAGCTGAGTCTGTGCTGAAGCTTTAAGGTGGAAAGGATTTTTAAAAAGAGGCAGCTTTTCATGTTAAACCTGTTCTACTCCGCGCCCTGTTCCCACTCGCTGTGTTTGTCCACTTGAACTCCTTCAGACAAAGGGTACGGGCCGAAATCAGAGGGGTTTAAATTCAGAAAAGACTTGAAATCCCTCTGAATCAGATCAACTATTATTATTAACTCTTCATTTTTCAGTCTGGACGAGCTGTGTTTGACTTAGCCGACATGCTGCAGCTCCCGATTATTTTCATTAATGATTCATTTGATTATTCTGTCCATGAACCACTCTGATTGGCTGTCGAGCTTAACGAATCACTGCACGAGAAAAGAAATTGACAGCGCAGTTGACAAATTCTAATATATATCTATACATAAAAGTCATAACTAACAACCTCCTAGTGTTTCTGTCAGCTACTGTTTTCTCCTTCAGTGTCATAATTCAAATGTCTTCTTTAAATTCACATCATCATGCTCACGCTCAGCAACAGATGCAGTTTTATAGCTGGTAGCCGTGTGATGTTTGCAGCAGCTGCTACTAACAGTAATATCTGCACAAACGTCAGTAACATATCTGATTTACATCAGTTTTTACTGTTGGCTTGTTCTCGTGGGGGCTGTGGGTGTTAAATGCTAATCGTCCTTTGAGCTGTCGCCTGTTTTCAAAAGTAAACCAAACTTATTTCCTCAGTTCTGAGCTGCAACGTTGTAAAATGTGTAAGATGTTATCGAACCCAGCAGGAAGACGAGCTGAAAGTATAAAATAAGATCCAGGTCGTAAAAAGACTGAAGCGTCTTTAAGTTCAGCTTGTGGAAGGTTTGGACCTGAACACAAACAGCATTCTTCCTTTCAGCTGTAAAATCTCTTCAGTGCCCTTTTTCATGGATTTCAATGATTAATTATGAGCAGCACAAAAGGCTGAAACGTTTCCAAGCTACTGCTTCGAGTTCCTGCATCAATACCTCTTTGATTCAGACAGTGGCTCTTTATAGGAGAGCAACTAACAGAGCTCACATCAGCAGATACTGTTCCTCAATAAAGGAAATGTTTGCCTTGGCCTTAGTGGAAAAGACTGACTCCCTCTTCCTCCTCTGACAACCTCCCAGGGAATGTCCAAGTTTATATGACACAAGTAGAGATCTCACTGCAGAAGGGGGGAGATTGTTCAAAAGAGGCCGGAGAGCTGCTTCATAAACCGGATGCAGAGAAATTTTCCTCTGTGGAAGGAAAAGGAGGCTTCAAAGAGCGATTTATATGGGGAGTATTATAAACGTTGGAGAAAATGACCACACGCAACAGAGCGCTGACCCCAGAACTGCTGAACAAACAGTCAGTGCAGCGAGAAAGCAAAGAATTACTTAATTCTCCACTTAAAACATAAACCGTGAAATGGATTATTACACACAAAGAAGAGCTAAATTACTCAGGTATCGGGTCACATCAGCTCCACAGTTCCCGTCTGATTACTTAGAGCTGCAGCCAGCTGACAATTTACACTCAGCTCTATATATTTACTCTGTATATGTTTCTCAGTAATGGTTCCCATGCAGTTTGGACTCAAAGAGACACTTGTGGAGGAATCTGAAAGTCTGTGCGTCAAATTCCCAAAAAGTGTTGTTCAACACCACTTTGTGGCCTTATCTGAGATCTGCTTGTTGAACTCTTCAGCAGCTGAGGGCTCAGGGTAATTTACCAGAAAGGGAAAATGTTGGCTCAAGGTATTCTGTTATAATCCAATTTCATGTTCATGTGCACTGAGGCCAAGTCGGAGTTTTCCCTCTGCACAGCTCTCTGCAGCTTTATTATGTAAAAGGTGAAATTCGTTGACTGAAAACTAAACAGGAAAATACAGGAAAATGTGCCGTACGGTCCAGAAACCCTGTGTAATACCACGTTCAATGATTCCCAACTTTTCCATATCACAGTATCTAAAGTTGAAATGTGGGGATTTCTTCCTATGAACAACTGAACGCACAACAGAACAAAGTGTTTACCTGTCTGTGTGACCCTGTGAGCGCAGCAGCAAACGTTACTACAGCTGATTTCCATTGAGGCCTCATCCTTTAATGTCCTCCAGGCATGTGATCGGGGATGACCACTCCTGGCAGCTCTGTCTGAGCTCCTCACGCTGACATCCCTCCCATCTCAGCCGACTGAGGCTCCGGAGGAAAAACTAAATAAAAACAGTGAAGCTGAGCGTGTCTGCCGCGGTCGCTCACCTCCACATCCAGGATGACCTACTTTTACGTTTTCCCTGGCAGCAGCTTATCGGAGATTCAGAAACACAGAGGTGAACGACCTGATGTCCACTGACTGGGCAGCTGACTGCTGGGTGAAGAAATACAACCACTTCTTTATTCATTTATTCACTCTGAGGTGGAGAAGTTTTCCAGCCAACATGGAAGATGAACCAATTTCTTCAGTCTGACGACTGAAGAAATTGGTTCGTCCAGAGAGTCTTTAACATTATCAGCTCGTGCAGCTTGTGATGGGACATAAACACGATTTGCTTTGTTAGTTTCAAACTGTGCTTCTGAAACTAAACAGCCTTAGTGGTCGCTGTAGACTAACTGAGACCTTGGAGTCTGTCCTCACCAATTTGGATTAGTCTCCTTTAATTTGGCACAATGAGAGAAAGGACCTAATCTTCAAGTCAAAGGAGGAGAGCAATTCCTCTGTGTGGGCTGTGACAGGGTTCGGGCCACTAAGGCTGTTTTAGAGGGAAGGAATCAGGTTTTTGGTTAAAACAGAAACTGGCTTTGAGCCACGTACACACGAAGACGCGGCAGCGGCGAACGAGTGAAGACGATGAAAGTCGGTGTGATGTTTTGGGATGTGATTCAGAGATTGTGAGTGCAGCTCTTGGCTCCCTCTGTGACTCGCTATGTGAGGCTGCATGCATCAATGTATTTACTGTTCTCCTATGTCAGTTTGGAACTGCGAGGCCACCAGCGACTTGCCAATTTACTGACATCACCAGCTAAATAATACCACTTATGAGAATACAAGCCCCGCCCTGAAGCTGGAGCCGGCTTCCCTGAGCTGAATTTAGCTCTGAATCAGTGCAGCCATTATGAAAACCTCTCAAAAGTGTATTCATTGCGCGCTCCCCTCCAGCATCTTACCTACTTTTTCCACACTACTCCACACTTCGCTTCACCCTGCTGGGTCCACACATCATTACCACAACAGAGGCAGCCTGCAGAGGGCCCTCGCATGAAGGACTCTGCATTGTGTTTTCATTCAGTCAGAGGGAACGGAGCGGCGGAGCCAGGTCCTGGCAGCTGAAATAAAACCTTTTACAGATAATTAAATAGACTTAAATAATAGCTTCATAACAACACGATAAACATCACTAGGTAGTATCACTTTGTATGATGTGACGGTGATCATGGTGACCAGGCTCTTCACTGTCTGTGCAGCTTCAGGGTTTTAAACAAGCTGAGATAAACGGTGTCAGTGTCGACTAAATGATTTCCACCCAGCTTGTAATCTTAAGTGGATAAAAATACCACTGACAACATATTTTAGTCCTATTAATCAGGAGTCCAATATTTCATGCACCTCATTCATTGGTGGACCTGCCAGTTCTGGCCGTCGAGCTGCGTGGTGCTGGACTGTAAGCATGCATGGACCCATGATCCTGCAGTAACTGGACCACCTGTGCAGTCGGACTGCGCTGCAGGTGCTGCCCCAAGCAACCAGTGGTGACACGAACTCTAGGAAAACATAAAACCTGAGAAGATCCGTCAGGAAGCATGAGCTTCTGTCTTTCCATTTTCACTTTGATTCTCACTATTCCCGCTCACTTGAGTTTTTTTTAAGTGTCTTGTTGACCAATCATCTGATTCCTCAGATGTCACATGTTCCCTCCCACATGATTCCCTCCTCATCCACTTCTTTCCACACTGTCTTAATCTATGGCTGTTGTCATTTAGCCACAGATTACTTAGTGTTTGCTATTTAACGTGAGGACCTGGAGGTGTGGAGAGCTGAGGTGGATGGAGTCGATCACCCACAGTGAAGCTGGTGAGTCCCAGTCGGACTTTCACCAACGGGACTGGACCACACAGGCTGAGAGACGTTTAAAGAGAGTACAGAAGAAGAATGTCAGGCATCTTTCATGCACTGATGGAAAATCAGGAGGAGTATTAAAAGTATGAAGTGTTTGTGTTCGTATCCATCCAGCAGTTCTCGAGGTCGGTGGCAGCAGACGCTCATCTGAAGGTTCAAGTCTGAAATTAAGACCAAAACATCAAGACAAACACTGTGTGAATGACACTGAACAGGTCCAGCTGTTTCAGACGTGGGACTGGCTGAGAGTGAATTTATTGTCCATCTAACCCTCTGAACTATATTCAGATTCAGCAGCTCTTTTCAAACTGCTGCAAACAGCAGGTGGAGACGCCCTCGCAGTCTGAGCACCTGAGACTAACTGGATGAGTACGAGACACGCGTTGTTTGAAATGCTCCTTTAACGTCTCATCTTTGGAGCAGATGTGACCCTTCACACACGGAATATTTTCCCTTTCTTTTCTACCCACCTGAAAATTCCCCTGAGCTGCGTTCAGGAACATTCTTGCAAATCACAAACTGAAAAGTTGCGAGAGCACCAGGCGCTGCAGTGGCATCGTGGTAACTGGGATTTATTTAGACTGGGTCTGTAGGCCATCACATACCAACTCAGCCTGCTGACACGGAGCTGGTTTACAAGGACCCGCATGCACATTAAAAGCTCTTTAAACCACCTTCAGGTCTGAACCAGCTCCTCTCTGTGCTTTTTCCTCTGCGACTGAAGCATGTAATGACGTGTGCTTACTCTCCATCACTGTTGTAATTTCTCTAAGATGCTCAGAGAGGTACAGGGGAGGGACGTGCGGCTAAATCAAGAAAAGCTCCACGACTGCCTGGAAATGATCTTAGTGTTTACAGGTGCAGAAACTTCTCATGATGTTTGCTCTGTTGCTTCTTACCAAACTCCAAATCGTATGGATCTACACTGAAATGACATCTAAAATGTTGGGAACCATTTTACAACAGAGGTTCTAACATGTGGCAGCTGCAGCCGGTGTGCAGCGTCTTTGAAGTAGTGGAAATAATACTGAGCGGTGCATTTACATTTTCCACAGCCTGTCGATTGTTTGTCTTTTCATTGCATTAATCCCAAGTCTTTCTTCATCTCTGATCCTTACAACAACACAAGCTCTGAGAACTAATAAATGTAGGGGTTCGATTTCCGCCGGTGGTGCCAAACACCACAGGCTCACCTTCACGGCGCAGGGGTCACCACAGAGCGACAGGGCCCCTGAAGGCCAAGGGGCCGTGGCCAAATGTTTACCCACAGGGCGTTGCCTTATTGATCTCATATATCAGAGCAGGGTGTGGAGCCATCACAGATAAGCACAGGGTGAGAGTTCCAACACAGATCGTATCTGAGCAGCTCACGCTTTCATTTCTGAGCTGAGATCCTCTCAGAGAAATTCACATTTGAAGCCTGTGAAGCCACAAATTTGCTGCATGTCTGACCTTTACTGACCTAACTGACATGTGTGCCAATAGTTTTAGTTGTAGCATGTAAAATACGGCTCCCACCTCCACCTGACAGCTGATAGCCGGGTCATGTAGGGGCACTGGGACTCAGCTCACACTCACTCCTTAATTGAAGGGCAAATGAGTTGATTGTAGAAAACTGCTTAGTGAGAGTGGTTTGTGCACTGTTGTTGTTCCCGTCACTGCATACGTCTTGCAGAAAGACTGAAGAATAACTCCAAGAATGACTCCAAACTTCCACACTGTGTGGCACAGTGGCCTTCACAGCTTCTGGGCTTGAAACAGGTGAAACGTGTTTGACCCTCGATAAAAATTTTATTTACCAGCGTTTTCATGATGCTGGTTTAAAATGAGCAACACACTAACTAACATGTTATGTTCATATAACAATGTGACCTTAGGCCTGTTTTACGTTAGTTCCCACTTGAGGTAAAGATGTGAATTCACAGGACCCCCATGGACACTCTACACTTCTCCAACTTATAGAAGTTTTCCAGGGTTTCTGAGCGTTGAAGTCAGCACAGAGCTCAGAGGGTAACAGGTCAATCGATGGGCAGAGTCCGTCAAACATTAGCTCATGACTGAGCCCAGGACTTCTCTGATGTTCATCTGTGTCCATGAAATCGCATTAGAGTCGGAAGCCAAACGTGTGCTTTGTGTTAAAGCCGAGACAAAACGCCCTTCAGTCCTGCTTTTTCTGAAACCCTCGTGTCGAACTTCATTTCATAACGTGCTGGAGAGAACTCAGAAACAACAGCGAGGAGCTTTGCTATCTTTCCTGAGGAGATGTGTCTTCAGACAGGTGGAGCGCTCTCTAACTCCCGTCTTTCAGAACGCCTTCCTGCCGGCCTGTTTGCTTTGCTCGAAGCTGCTTTCTTTAATCCAGAGAAACATCAACACCGGCTCTGACTGACATTGACATCAGGAGCGTTGCATAATGTCTTTGTATGAAGAGACCAGTGAGAAAAGACGCTTTGAAAACAAGCAAACCATAGAAATCAGCTGGTTCTCATGTTCAGTGGGTCGTTTTTAACGTGACTTCTGCCCCAGTTCACTGCTACCTTAGATAGATTTGAATTTGGAATATTTTATGTGTGACCTGTTTTTATCCAGATGCTGAATTTGAGCCGTGTCAACATCAACATGAGAAGAATAGAAAAGACCACCAGCCCACATCTTTGGACGTTGTGCCTGTTTCAGTGAGCATCTGAAAGGCTCTGGACTTTACACGGTTTTATTCTCTGGCACAGACAGCGAGGGAACGGAAAGGTGTGAAGGTTTGCAGCTGAGGCCAAGGTTAACGTTTGTGTTTTTATCAGAGGAGGGGAGAGAAGACCTTCATCATTACAATGCCTTTCCCTCTGACTGTCCTTCTTTCTAGTGCATGCATCCCCTTTTTTAATAAGTCTTCACAGAGAAGTGAAGCAACAACTTAAACCAATTTTAGGTTTACGGTGTACTCTCACGTCTGCAGTAAAATAACCCGTTGTAACTGACCAGTGTAATAAACTGAATGAAGGTACCTGTGAGCTGTCAGCTCTACATTTGGGTCCAATTACAATCAAACACCTTTAAAGTCACCTGACGCTCCTCCTCTTCCTCTCTAGCTAAATACAACATGTTAAAATCTGTCCCTTCATTTCAGGTATTTCTAACTAACAGGAACATTAGAGGGTGTTTGGATGGTTTAGGTTCACCTACAACTGTGAAACCTGAAGTTTCAAGAACTGTAATGCAGTTTAATTCTGTACATCTGTGTTTAATTGGACGTTTTCACAGTTAGAAAAGTTCCGTTTCCTCCTTCACCACAGTGAAGAGTGTCTCTGCTCTCACTCCACATCTGCTAAGAGATGATAAATAAAACTGTGTGTGTGTGTGTGTGTGTGAATTTTCCGGTTGGTGCGGGCATCTCAAGCTGCTTCCCAGAGAATCCATTTATTTGGAAAAGGCACATCAGGAAGTGTGAGTCCAAACAAAGGCCAGTGATTGTAAATCTAAATGTGGATCCATCCTGCAGGTCTGTGGGCCTACTACCTGTCCCCTGAGAGTCCAGACGGAGGTCAAAAACAGACTCTTCAAAGGCCTCAGACACACAGGAAGGTGTGTCACTGTTTATTATGCCACCCAGAAGACGCACACATTCACACACATGCTGCAGCAGAGGAGTCCGTCTTAAATGAAAAGTGTCTCTTTTACAATCTGGGTCTTGGTTTCTGCTGTGTTGTCTGTTCTGGTACTTGGATCCATTTCCTGTCTGCATAATATCCACATTATTGCAGCAGTGATTTGAAAATGGATCATATGGAGCAAACCTTTAGTAATAGTAATTTAATAGTATAGTAATAGTCTGAGCTTGCGTCCCCACATGTGCTGAGCATTTGTTGGCTTTTCTGGTGTTTGGATCGCGTTGCTGGGTCAGGACTGTGAAGGTCAGGTCATCTGATGCAGAGTCCATCACTGTCTTTCTCAGTCAAAGAGCCTGTGCTCATTGTCCTGAAGAGAAACAAAAGCTGGTCCCACCAAACCAGACAGTGTGTCACTGCAGACCCGTCAGTTCTGGTACCATGTGACTGTGAGAAATTCTTATAAATTCCATCATGGAGGCTGTTTTCCATTTCTGGTCTGATCCTGAGGGGCTGTGGTTAAATAAACAGGTGTGTGAGGTGTGTTTGGACTCTGGATGGGAAACACATCTGGCCAAAAAGCCTAAAAATAGAACGTTTGTCTGGAGGAATGTGGGTGTCCTGCGCCTCATCTGTCCGTCATCTGCCGCTCAGACATCTGAAGCGTTTTAATGAGGCGAGGCGGTCGAAAAGGTTAAAGAGAAAGAAAAGTATGTGTAGAATTCACGTCATCTGGTGACACAGAGATGACAGATACAGATGCTGAAACCATCACCCCCCCCCCCCCCCCCCCCCGAATACTTTGGAACTGGACACTTCAGGAAGAAATGTGTGACGTGCTGCTCGTAGTTTTCAGCGTGTCGCTGAACAGACGCACGTTCATCACCTCGGCCACGTTTTAGAAGCTGCAGAAAGTTTCCTGGTCTGATGATGTCATGACCTTTTCACTGTTCCCCGTTAACGTCACTGCAGACACACAGCTGAACTACAGCTCTAACATTTGCTTGTGGCAACAGTTGGCCTTCTGCTGCCGTCTGAGTGACTGAGCCTGAACGCAGCACAGAAAGGACACAATGACAGCTGAATCCAGGACGGGAAAGATCAGGCTCTTGAGGCGCACGTCCTCTGTGTTTGTACGGTAGTGCCGTGAAGCTCGTGTTGTGGTTTATTGGATTATTAAGACTTTTTCCCAGCTGAGGATGGAAACGTTTCACCTGCTGTTCCCACGGAGCCGAGCAGCAGCGTGTTTACATTCATTTCCACCACGGCACTCATGAAATTAACTCACTGTAATGGTTCCAAAGAAACCAAACGACAAGTCTGTGGCCTCGTTCATGCCTCCTGAGACCGATGTTCACACACCAGGAACACGAGCAGTGCATGAAAAACTGCTTCCTAAAAACACCAAGTTCTTACCTGAAGGTGGCGCCGTGGGAAACATCCTGTTACCTAAGTTAGAAGTTTAAACTTTAGCGATAATTAAAACACATTTTAACTGTGGACCTGTTAATGGGTCATTATGTAAGTAGTGACTGTACTTTAACAAGTGACGAGTCATCTTTAGCAGTTATTAAAACACCGCTTCACTTACTTTTTCCACCGTCAGTCTGTAGGTTTGATAGGTGTCATCATTAAAGACGTTTCATGACCAGTTTATGCAGAAAACTGAAAAGACAGAGTTCTCTAAAGGTTGTCAGTCTGAGAACATCAGCTTGGTGTTGTGTGTGTGCAGGAACCAAACAGAAGCTGCTGGTTCTGCTGCATTTCAATCTTCAAGCGCTCATTTGTTCCTATTGATTTGCTTTTGTTCTGATGCTGGTTTCTACTCTGTGGAGCAGGCTCTGAGTCACAGACCCATCCAGCTCTGTGAACTGTGCAGCTACACTGCAGACGTGCTGGTGTCTTTGTAGGGAACGATGGCGTTTTACTTTTTGAATGAAGCTCCATGTCTCCACGCTCGGATCAGTTGACTGTCTGACTGCCGTCCGACTGTGTTGTCCGTTAGTAGCTCAGCGATCACGTGATGATGTGGTTTCAGGTCTCTGGGGTTTCACGCCGCCTCAGATCTCTGCATGGAGCTGGCTTTGTGTTTGTGTGTTTGCTTGGAGACGACAGCAGAAAAACAAAGACTGAAGAAAATATCGATACGTCACTGTCACTTTAAAGGGACACTCCACCCAAAATCTGTCCTCTGTGGATCAGAAACCATCTGTAGGACGAGAAGTGGCTTCAAAGCTTCTAGTCTTCATAGATGTTGGAGTGTACAAACATCTCAGCAAACTGCTGCGTCATGCTCCAGTTTTTCACTGTGGTGGAGTAGGTACAGTACAGTTACTCATTAGTACTTATAGTACTTCTAACTTCTACTGCACATTTCACGTAATGTTGAACCTTTTAATTATAATAAATACAGAGAAGAAGATTTTATATTAACACAAAGACAAAAACAGTGTTAGCATGAAAAACTGGAGTTGATGGGACAAACTGGACTCCATCCTTTAGATCTGGGACACACCAGGACCACTGATACCAGAACCAAACCCAATGGGACCCGTCAGTACCGAGGGTTCGGGTCAGTCTCAGACAGAACTTTAGATTTCATGTTTGTCTTTGGGACACAGATGCCTTGACTTGTAGATCTTGCACAATGCCCGCTCTCGAACAGCAGTATAAACTCAAATGCAGGCCGGTCCTGGACCGGGTGTGGGGTAGATCAGGCTTATTGGTGAGCGACTGCTATGATTGGCTGTGGCTCAGTAAATGTCTGATTTCTCTTTAGTCTCTGTGTTGCACATTTTAAAGCTGCATACATCAATATAAAGTCCCATCGCTGTGGACTGAACCAGACGTCTTCTGCTTTAACTCATGTAGACACATGTTAATAATGTGGGTAAAGAGCTGATAGATTGAAACCCCCCCCCCCGCAGCAGTGAGAGAGTTCATGCAGGAACTGAAACGCGCTGCAGCAGGTCTGCTTGTATTGTTCACTCCATCTCATCGAAGCCTCCGTCCTCTTTGAAACCACAAGTCTAAACACACTTAGCCCCGCGGCCGGCCACAAAAGCCCGCTGTTCACCTCTCTCTGACCAACGTGCACCCGTCATGTTTAGAAAATAACCCTGCGGTCCAAAGCACACAGCCGACTCCACCACTGAAATAAATCTCAATTTCCCTGAGCCACTTTCTTCATTTAGCAGTTATGTAATGGATGGCCACTCAGAAACTGGCTCCTCTCCCCAGGACGGTCAGGATTATCCAACATAACTCAGACGTGAAGGTACACATGTCAGTGCTGGTGGTAAAATCATTGAGAGTGACATCCTCTGGTTCAACGGTCTCACTGTGAGCGCAGATCATTATTCCCTGCTCAGCACACCCACGTCACATTTAATGGGGCTGTCAGAGGAGGCTGAGGTGTGGTCACCAGCCATTTTCCAAATAATTACCCCTCGCTACAGAGACGTTATTGTGTCCAACTCCAAGAAACTAGGTGAAGTACACGCTGAAAAGTGAACCCAGCTCAGACCTACATGTACTGAGTGTTTGGATCTGATAGAAGCAGAAACATTTACAGTTTCTAATGAAGAAATAAGTGTTGAGCACAGAGCTGCACGTGCACACGGCACAAAACCAGCCAAAATACGAGCGTATGCACAGAAATACACACAGAGGATTAATGATCAAAGCAGCAGAAGCTGCTGCAGGCGACAGAGTCACAGCATCTATACAGTACGTCTCCTGTGACTGAAGGTGCAGTCGTACTTTTACTGCACAGCTGAAAAGGTCAATTCTCTGTAAATTTGTAGATTTGTGAATTCCTTCTCTTTTTAAACACCTGTCTACATCAAACTGGAGTTTTCTTATGTCCTCTCCCATTAATCATCCTTCGGTGGGAAACTACTGTTAAAAGCAGTTTAACCTGGTTTCAAACCAGTTTAAAAGCTGCTGAAGCATCAACAACCCAGAAATGAGAACTTTTCTTCAGAACATTTTCGACTGCAGAAGTTTAACCATTGTAGAAATTTACAATATTCATGAGTGTGTTCTTCAACAGTTTTATAATATGGAATATTATTATGATATTATTTTCTAAAATATGGCCAGAACTACAAACAGGAGGTCTGTATTTTTAACTTGTGCTGAATGAATAAATAGGAGTTGAATAAACCGCCGTGTTTGCAGACTTCCCATCATGCACTGAAAACAGTCATGGTGGAAACTTGCTGTGCGTCTTTTTTAAAGTTAAATGTTACTGTCTCTTCTTTGGGTTCCTTCCCCTGTGCCTGCAGCATTTATCAATGGGAGCAGCTCAGCATGAGCCTGTTCTTCACATTAGCTGAACAACTCAGGTTCTTTCTCAGTTTGACAGAACGAACAGGAATGTTCAGTAAATAAACACATAGAATGAACGAAACGAGGCCCGGTTCCCACAGCACGCCGCTCCAATGACGTAGGCCTTCAAACAACCAGCTCACTCATTCAATAAATGAACAAATCTCAATCAACCGCACGACGACAAAAATGTACACAACATGTGATTTTTAATCAACGTCACATGAAGCCGTGTTAAAAGAACGAGTTGGGTTCTTTAGCTTGATGTAAGATGTCACGTCGACATGTTCTACATAAACAAATCTGTCTTCGATTAAGACTCGGGGAGTGAGGATTAAAAATCAATCTGACCACAAACTGCTTTTAAAGAACCAGATTAGCTGGATGAGAATTAACTGGATCATGTGATCCTGACATCAAGCAGCAGGTTAGTTTGGATTAGCTGAGGTCAGTGTTTGTGATTTGTCACAGCGGACAGCCTGACCTCCAGTCCATCCTCCACCCAGACCAGTTCGCAACAGGAAATACTTTCACATGTTCCACCTTCCTCAAAGACAAAGAGCAGACAGCTTCAGACAGTCCTGAGCTCTGACTCACTCTGTGAGGCCGCTCGTGCTGCCCCGAGCTCTACTTTAACACAGTTCCACTGTTCTCCTGCAGATTTGGGAACTGAACTGGAGACACGCTGCTCATCCAACAACAAATTGTTCTCATTTTTATTGTGAGCGTGTGTAGACTAACAACGCATCAATTGTGTGAGTGTGATGCTTCTTCCTTAGAGGACGATGGATGTTCCTGTGTCAGATTATCACATTTCTTCAGTAGGAGTGGAGCATGTGTCCTGGAGATGGTGTCACGGACAGAAGCTGTTTCCTGACACAGACACCGTGTCCAGCTTCGTTTTCTCACCTGATGGAGGTCCGTGCTGCTTCATCACCGAGCACAAGTTTCCTGTTGTGGTGACATGGAAAGAGGAAAATCTGGTCGTTGAAGTCTGACGCTGTGATTTGTCATCAGGCGTCCAGTCGTCCTCCAGTCGCTGCTGAGTAATCTGCAGGTTTCTTGGAAAACCCTTTTTTAATACTCTGAAAGGTCTTAAACCTGTGAAGAAACTCTATGATGCAACGTGAGCGGTCACAGTGGCAACAGCACCTACGAATCAGCAACAGCATTTTTGTCGGCAACAACAGGAGCAGTAGAAACAGCTGCAACAGAGGCAAAGCATCACTGTATTTATTAGTACAAGTATCAGTGTGTTGTTGTGTGTTTGCAGTCAAATTAAACGAAGCAACGCTGCGACACATGCACCATAAACTCCACCCTCCATGTGTTCAAAGGAAGCTCCTGTTAAAGGTTAATTCTAGGTATTTTAGGTGGATTCTTGTTAGAGTCACAGGGAGAAAAGCCTTTTCTAGTTCCTGCCTGCTGTGCGTGTCTTCCTCCATCAGGGGGTGGTGTGTAGAGGTGAGTCGGAGCTTTCTGGGCCTTCACATGAAATTACATAATTCCTGGAAAGTTTTGTTCAGTGGTGGTGTGGAAAAATTAATTGACGCTCCCTCAGCATGCAGTTATTTTAAGACATGCTCAATCAGAGGTGAGGTATTTTCTCGGAGTGATACAAACACTAAGCAGCCTCCTCCATCAGGAACTGACTGGAGATTTTCCTCTGGAGTCTGAATAAACCGAATTGTTCAGGAGGAAACGTTTCAGAACTCCAAAAAGTGAAATGAGTGAGGTCTCGTCTGCCAGACTGTCAGATTTTACAGTCCACTGGATGTTTTTCAGAATAAAATCCACCCACGCTGTTCTGAGTTAATGCTCCAGTAAATAAAAACCTCTGTAGGTGGACGAGGTGGAGTCTGTGTGTGTCACAGTCTAACTCTGCAACTCGAAATCTCTTCAATCTGTTTCAAGGGAACAGCAGCAGATCGTCAGTCTCTCATACGTGTGTACATGTAGAAAAGTTTGGCAGATTTCAGTTGGACAACACAACAGAAACAACAAAATAACCACCAATAATGCAGCAGAGCAATAATGTGACAAACGTAAAGCATCTAACCCGAACACGACGGCAACAGCAACAACAATGAAACAGTGCAGCAACAATACGACAGGAACAACTAGAGTGACAACACAGCAACATCAGTGACGACACAGCAACAGCCCAAGGCAACATTAACAGTAGAAGGTGTTGATGGCGGACCAACAGAACCAACAGCTTTGGCCTCCTTCTGCTCCTCTCAGTTTGTGTCTGTCCTGCTCCTCAGAGGATGAACTCTTCACCTCTTGCTGCTCCTCTCAGTTTGTGTCTGTCCTGCTCCTCAGAGGATGAACTCTTCACCTCTTGCTGCTCCTCTCAGTTTGTGTCTGTCCTGCTCCTCAGAGGATGAGCAGTACTGTAGTCGTCGGGGAGCTCCACCAGTTTATGATTACTTACCGTGGTTTATTTAAGGTTTAATGCTGCAGGGAAAACACAGACTTGACCGAAGCCAAGAACAGGCTGCTAAATAAAACCTTCTAATAAAAAACTTCCAAGTAATTGTGCAGGGCAGTGGCTCTGGTGGACCTGGATTGACCACCCCCCCGGTCCACACAGGGGGCAGTGCAGTGCATGATGATACAGCTGTTTTACATCACGACAGTTGTGTATGAACAGGGCTGTGGTGACTGCAGGTAAATATCAAGTGTAATAATCAGGTCGTAGAACCTGGAGACATCAGGCTGCAGACTTTCAGTTTCTGCCCTCACGGCCCTGAAGCTGATTATTATATTTTATTAAAGTGACTGCACTGTACTCAGCTGAAACATCTGGAAGTGACAGCCCACAGCTGTTTGCTGTTTGCTGTATTTTTTTTTAAATATGCTTAATAATGAACTTGCTGAACTGATTTGTTCTTGTACCCGTAGGCCTGAAAAGTCCAGATGGTTGTAATGTTTCAGCAACATCACTAGAAAGACAAAGTATTCAACTGTTCCCAAAAATTAACGTGCATGTGTTTAGAATTTAAAATGCCCAAAAAAGTCTCGTTTTGTTCCCACGATCAGTGGTGGAAGAAGTAAAAGCATCAATGCTAGAGTATAGTAATACATGTACAAGTAAGCATGTGTCCAGAGAGACGGGCACGTTTAAAACAGCGTTGTATTATTTGTTGCATAGAATCAAACCGGAAATAACAAACAGTGTGTCCGAGAGCTCGCTTGTTGCTGCATTGGCTCCGTGAATGTTGATTTTGTGTTGGGAAACATTCATTTGATCACGTCACCCCGCTGCGATGTCGCCCGCAGACACCCAAAACATGCATTACAGCATGCAGCGTGCATGCCGACAGGTAGGAGGTGTGATGTGCAGAGACCACACAGGACTGTCGTGCTCACACTGTTTCCTCTTGTAAATATTTAGAGCTGCGTGTCTGCTGGCTGCAGCCGGTGTGTGCGTGCGTGCACGCACTCGTGCCGCCTGAGGCCGAGCTTTAATGACACGGTTGCCAGGAAAGAGGAACGCTTTGATGTGGTTCATACCTGTCTGCAGGTATTTCTGCGTCTTTATTTGCCTCCTGCAGCTTCTCAGCAGCAGCTCTGCTTGGAATGAAGAAATCTGATCCCGATGCTGTGGCTTTGGATTAATCCGACTCTGGAACCAACATACATAAACGATGCAGAGATTTGTTCCTGTGGTTGAGCTGCTCGTAAATGTGTCTGATGAACACGAAGCTTCTACACACACACAAACAAACACATGATGTCCGTGATCAGGGTGTTTTCTTCATTCATCTGACACGGTAACAGCGGTACAAGTCCAAACCAGTTTTCATTGTTCAGCAATTTACTGTAACATTCCCTATTTATTTATCAGAGAGTTTAACATCAGACAGACAAGAAGAAAGAGTTTTGTCATGTTCTGTTGCTGGAGACTTTCATTTCTGGCAGTGTTTTGAATACAGGGAGTGAAGCTGCTGAGTTTGGATGTTTGCCACTTTACCCACACAGAGATACTGTAGCTCTGCGTTATCTGGACACGACCATGAAATAGTTCTTTTAGTAACAGTCGGAAAGTTCAAAAGTTTGTATTAAAGTTTCCCCAAAAGAAAATAAAGAGGAACTGAAACATTTTCATCTTTGTCGTCTTTTTTTGAAACAATCGGTGAAACCTCGACTCAATCTGCTCCCGGCGTCCCGTCACGCTTTTCAGCCTCGCTGTCATTTTAAAACTCGAAGCTGACGTCCAACATCGTGTTTGGACATTTCGATTTGAGTTTCCTGCCATGAAAAGCAATTTGTAGTGTTTCTGTTGAGAATTCCTGTCAGAGGCCTGTGAGAGATGAATTATGGAGGATAAGTGGAGGAAGACAGTGACTGACCACAGGCACAGCTCCGCAGACCAAAATGACAGAGGTCATAAAAAGCCTCCATGTCAGGAAATAAAAGCTGCTGCTGCCAGAGCTGCCTTAACACACACACACACACACACACACACACACACACGTGAACACAGTAAATTACTCAGCTCTTCTGTGTTTTTTCAGCTTCAACGTCACTTTGCTGAGGTCTCTCCACTTTTACTGCTGTCATATTTAGTGCAGAGCAACAATAGAGGCTGGTGTTCGGAGCCAGAGGAGGTTTAGAGCCGAAATAGCTGCTGGACGCTAAAATCAGCTCAAAGAAGAAGATAAAGGAGGTGATGAACCTTTGAGAGTGACGCCAGAGCCGTAGATGACGATCGGTGACTGAGTCAGTGCAGGTGGGCCTGTTGTGTAAATGACAGTCGAGATGTCAGAAGTGATGACACGATGACGCAGTGATGGAAAGTTAAAGTTAAAGCTTCTTAGGTTTAAGTAAGTATGTGAGGACAGTTCCAGTCTCCTCATCTCTCTGTGAGGTGTCAGGATTCAGTCTCTGAGTCTGTTTCAATGACACTTTAGCACATAAATAAAAAACATCATCACCTCAGGAACGTGGAGCATCAACGAACGTGGAGTTCAAACTGGAGGCAGCCATGTGATGTGACACAGCATGATTAGTAATGTTATCGACGTGGCATTATGTGACAGCCATCGTGGGTGTTAGCAGCTTCTTTAGTTAAGACGTGTTGGCAGACACTCGGACACAACAGGACACATCTATAGCTACACACATGTGAGACTACATGAGCCATCACACCTGACGTTACGATACTGTCTCCTCCCTTTAAGTTATACCTGTTTTTTTATTTGCTTCACTGAAGCATCTGAATGAGTAAATATAGATGCTAATGCTTGGTAAACAGCTGGAATCAACCACAGCAGCAATCACTAACAGCTGAACTGGGTGAACCCAGCAGAATGGCACAAACTCACTTGGACGAACCACACAAAGGTGAGATTTGTGCTTTATTGGAACCTGTTCAAAAAGGAAAGTGAATCAGGTCAAGTGGTTGGTTTTCTGAATGAGTGTCTGGTTAGATGGACCACCTCGAATGAACATCTCCTACACAATGAGGAAGCACAAACAGGAACAGGACAAGTTTCCAGGTGTGTCACGAGGTTGGATGTGGTCAACCAACATTCTTTGCAGTGCTCTATACAGACCAGGGGCTGTGAATCCCGGTATCCAGACGCTCCAACATCTGGTATTGATCCGCTCACCAACACAGCTCATTGTGTTTTGTTTGGGCGTCACACGCCTGTAGTTGTCGTCACGCTGTGATGCATGAAAGGATTGCAAAGGCTTACAAAAACCATAACTTTCCTCCTACAGAATTGTTCAGTGCCTACCAGTCTTTGCAAGACTCGAGCTGTTGATGAGTCATTAGTCACAAGTCTGAGTCAAGTCTGGAGTCAATCAGGGTCGAGATCTGTGCCGAGTCAGAAGTCTTTCTTACTTTTTGGATAGGAGTGTCCAACTCTAATGTCCAAACACTGTGTACACTACCAGGACATTCTCCCATCATCAGACGTCTTGTTTCTTCACTTGTGTTTACTTGGCATCTGACCTGTACTCCTCCCTGTTCTGCTCTACAAACAAACTACATGCAAACTGTGCCCGGTGTAATCCATCAAACATAAACTGAAGCAATACTCCCACTCACCGCAATCTCATCGGCTTGTTCAGCTTTAATTGTCCTTAATGTGGTAAACAGTGAGTCGCCTGCAGGATGTGTCCGCCGGCCTGTTATTATGAGCGGCTCGGCGGTGAACATTGACAACGATCAAAGTCTTTCCCCTGACAGCTCGGTAATTACCAGCCGAGTGTTTGATTAGAGGTGTGTCAGCAGAAGAACGGGCGTTTTCATGGAATTTGACGTACATGTGGTTATTACCTGCTCAGGTGGGGCTTTAGGGAGTTCATGTTTTCAATGTGAACTGAACGGACAAAGGGTCAAATTCATCTCTGTTAGAAAAAGCTGATTACATGGTGGTTAGGTGTATGCGTGGCAGAGAAAACATTCAGGAGAAGTCTACCTGAGGAATCAGGTTTGTCTGATCCCCTACTCCATCTAACCAGGATTCTGTCATCCAGTGGCAACTGGACTTACTCAGGTCTTGACCCCGAGGCCTCTCACTCCAGTGACAGTAGCTCTGACCTCCTGCCCTGATTAGACTAACCAGGTTGCTCCAAACCTCCACCCCGATTACAGTAACAGGTTCTGCTAACATAACAGTGTCCTGCCAAATACTGGAACTGGATCACATTGACTGTATGAAGTGGACTTGGCTGTTTTATTGTTTTGGAAAGATTTAAGAACCTTCCAGGTGCAGTTTGGTTTTCATCCACAGAATCAGGATTTCAGACACGGTTAAACCATCTGAGAGAAGTTGTGATTTGACTTGGATGTGCACAGCTTTCTGCAGGTCTGTAATGATGGTACTTATCTGTAATTTACTACTTTTACTCTTTCCTTCCTTCATGGGTGGCAGGACAGTTATGGAGGGGTGGAGCTGCAGGGTTGTTTCAATCTGAGAACCTCTACCTATCCCAGCTGGTTCTCAGGATGAATACAGAACAAATCAGACACAGAGGCTCTATTCTTTCTGCTCAATTAAAACCTAAAGAAGGAAATGTCTCTCTGATTAGTATTTCTTGATGTTGTAAGTAATCCTCTTTGAAAAGACTTCAAGCGGTTCCTTCTGAGGGCTGCAGCCACACTTGGTCAGAAAAATCCGACAGTCGGCGTCTTATATGTCAGCATTGGACGTTGTTACACTTCTACATTTCAAAAGGCCCAAACATTCACCTGCAAAAACTCCACAGTGCAAGATAAACAAAAATACTGTACCTGGGCTCCCCGCGGCTCCAGTCCTCGGGGTCTGCAGTGATTCAGAGTGTGTGAGGCCCTCCGTGGGGGCAGGAAGCAGAGCTGGAGCCAATGGAGTGCTGATTTACAGGCTGATGAGACGAGGAGCCTCCTCAGGGACTGAAAGCCCTCCAAGACCGGGCAGGATTAGTTTCTTTCAGGAGGACTCTCTGTAATTAGGCCTACATCTGTACCCTGGCTGCTCGGCCTGCTGGGAGAGCTAATTTACTGAAGCGTGTGTGCTGGTTTAAATTCTTATAAAATCTCTGAAACAGTTTTAACAGCAGAGACACTGAGAAAAGATTCAGTAAAAAGCTGATGCTGGTTTAAAAACCGTCCCCCCACTATTCTTATCTAGACCACTTCAGACCATGTCTCAATAATTCAAGTCATTCTATACTGGGACCTAAGTTTTCCTTAACTTTGTCCTTTTTTGCTGAAACACAAGCAGCAAATCAGAAGTTCCACTTTTGTGATCAGATCTTCATCCTCCTTGCTGCCTGTCTTTCCCCCATGCCCTTATTTTGACAACTTCCTGTTTCCTCCTCCCAGCCTAATTACCTTCACTCACAGGATTTATTGCACCTGGTTTCCCCCAGACTACAGACCTGCTCACCTTTCTCCCCGGACAGATAGTCTATTGCCGACATCTGAACTCTATCCACCGTTTCATTTGGACGGTCTTTCTCCCTGCTCACAGTACCAGACCTGGAACTGTATCTACCTGATTCCCCTTCCCGGACCTGCACCCCTTCGACCCTGTCTCTGTGCGATTCCCCTCACCAGACCTGCCGAACCTGAACCTGCTGTTACGTGAGTGTTTTCCCGGTCTCTTCTCTCCCTCTTTGTTCCTTATCCTGCATGTACTCTGTGTGGACCTCCAAGTGTTTTTGACCTGGACTTTCCTTTGAACCTTCTTACTGTGTATGACCTGAATTATAGCCTGCGGGAGTTATTATTGAACTGGACTGTACATATTCCCGGACTTTATTAGCACCCTGTGTATTAGACTGTCATCCTAATCTGGATTTGGATTTGGACTGTTTCATATTTCTGCAAACTGTTATCACCCTCCTGGACTCATTACACTGTTCCCAGCCGCCATTCCTAAGAAACACTGTCTCCATCTGCTCCACATGCTCTCTGTTGGTCGACCATATTGGCCGTGACCTCACACCACCATTTCCTGTCACAGACTACTTCCGGTTCACCCAGACCTCCACTCTCATTCTGAACTGACAAGTTTCCTACAGGTACTTATCTGATTCTTTCCCTTGTACTCTTGCTGTTAAATAAAACCTTAAACTCTCCCTATCTCTGGCCATGAAGCCCTTCATCCAGCTCACACCACCATTTCCAGCTCACTGGAGCCCCAGGAATAAAACTGAAACTGATAATAAGAACATTTCTGTCACATACTGAGCTTCCTATCACCTCCACAGTCATGTTGAATGTTATAGAGGAGTTTTCTGCTCCTCAGCAGCACGGGAAGGTGTCTTCTTCTGTTTAATAACCAGGTCCTGAACCACCAAGGACGTCCCAACAGTCTCCCAGAAGTCTGACTGCGGAACCTCTTTGAATTCAAACATTTTGCTTATTAACACTGATCCCAAAGCAAATGTTGCACATGCAGTAAAGACTGAAAGCACGCTGATTGTTGTGAATTATAACTTGTGACTGTAGATTGTGTGTACGCTCTCTGTGTGGTCCGTGACGACGTTCTCCAGTTGGATTCTCAGGTCGCTTTGTGCTTTCGTCTCCGTCTCTCATGAACATTTGAGCCTCTTTTATTGGATCTCTGCCTCTGTGTTACACTAGTCACACAGTGGTGGCGTCCTGTTTAATCCAAACTGTGAATTTATTTGTTAGACCTGCTCAGATATTTCTCACTTTATATTCAGAAAGGTTGAGCTGTCACCTCATATCGGAAAAAAACCCAGCAGAGGACAGGCGACCTATGCTGTAAGTCCGATTCTATTCTCAGGTCATGTTTTAAAGTAAGTGAAGGTCAACAGTTCGGATTCAGAAGTAGTTCTTTAAGCATTGTGTGTTTTTGGCCTGCAGCTCTTCTAATGACACTGAAGGATTGGGTGGAAACTCCCCGTGAGCTTCAGCACAGACTGAATTTAATATGTCTAAGAACTGCTCAGTGTTTTGACACAAATAGACTCAGAGATTCACAAACTGCAGACATACACCCAAAGAAAATACTGATAAAATACCTTGTGAAACATTTACACTTCAACAGAGGCCGGGTGAATTCCCCCGACCGCAGTCCTGTCATAAAAGTCAAAACACAGATCCTCCCTGTCCTGTCAGCTGCTACCTAAAGGCACCAATCACACTGCGCTTCAGCAGGCTCCGAATCAATCTGGAGCTTTATTAACAAGCCCTATGAGAACAAAGCGAGTGTTGTTTGGTTCAGAGCTGAGGACGAAGAGAAGCTCACGTCCTTCACGGGGAAAAATCCTCCGAATGTGAGCAGGAAAATGTGCTGAAGTAGACAAAGGTAAAGTTCTGGTCAAGAAAAGTATTAGGAAGGAAGGAAGGAAGGAAAGAAGGAAGGAGAACCAAAAGAAGGAAATGGGGAAATAGTTGGTCAGTCTAAATTATTCTAAGGTTCATTGTTAGTCTGATGTCACTGATTCAGAGACTTTAATCAGATTCTCTGTGCATCACTGTCTGAGCAGGAAGGAGCTCAGACGGTTAATAACCCGTCCTGAACGTCAGCCACAGCGCGTCTCTGTGACATTCGCCAGATGTTAAAGGCTGATCTGTGGTCAGTCGGTCAGAGATCACACACGGAAAACGGATCCACGGCCACACTGTCCTCAGACCATCAGGACGAAGAATGTAGAAGCTTCATAAATAAAATGTGACATTCGGAGCTCGCTCAGCTGTAACTGTCCTGCTCCACTTACTAAAGTCACACTGGTCCTTGACGTCTAGTTTCTGTCGGACTCAGCTTCCGTTAATGAACGCAGCTGAAGACAATCGATCCACTGACGTCCTCTACAAAACATGATCATGTCTTCTGTTCGGTTCAGTTCGTCTCCAACCAATAAACCAGTGAACTCGCATCAACTCAACAAGATTTTCTGTGTTTTACACAATTGATTCCTTTGAAACTCAGTTTACCTTCATTTAAGAGGAGCTGTCGATGCCTGTTCCACCAAAATCTGTACATGTTTCTGTCAAGTTTAGCTGAAGGTTTAAAGCACAGTAAGAGGACGGTAAACTACTAGAAGTATGTGAAATTAACAAATTCTAAATGAGTTACATTGACTTCTGTGCCGCTGCAGGGAGAAAAACAGTGAAACAACAGAACAAAGAGTCGTCTCATGCTCGCGGTGACATTTTAAAGCATTTCTCTTTGCAGTGGAATAATAAAAAGACATTTCTCCAGTGCTGCTTCTGTCTTTGGTCAATTTGTGAAGTCGGACATCGAGCACATGTGGAGGTCTTTTGGAAAATATTCCCATGATATTTACACTTGGAAGGTTTGAGTCCTTCAGGGTCTGGAATATTTTAAAACGGAATGAAGCCTAAAACCTTTTGGCCTGCAGCCACAGCTGGAATATGGAACGGGAACACAGAAAAATCCAATGATGAATGATGATCCGCGGATCAATCAGTGGCTCTGATACCAGGAAAGGGATTTAAACGGCCTCCTGGCAGCGACACCACGCTGAAGGATTAGGACATATCCTTAAATTACACGTTCCAGTGCTTAGATAACCTTCTTCACAAGAAAGCTGCTGGATGTGTCCGTCAGAGGCCGCGACACGTCTGCGGTTCAATCCAGAAAACGACTGAATAATAAACAGCGAAGTGATTTAACTCACCTGTCCAGGATCTTTATTACCTCCAGAGAAAGAAGGACGGGAAAAATAATATAGGACATGTAGTCTCAGCTTTTTGTAACGTGAGGATGAAAAGCTGAAAAAGGAAACGGTCAGAAAGTCAGGAGGTCAAAAAGGTCAAAGGTCAAACCTGAAATGTATTTTTTAATGTGACACTCAGTTTTATTTTATCCACTGAAAACCGTGGAAGCTCATTTCTGTCAGCAAAAGAAAAAGAACGAAGAAACATGATGTTTCTAAGAGCTCAGACTCACAGAGACTCACGGATACAAACAGGATCCTGGTCCAAAACTCTAAAAGCCATCAGCTAAAACTCAGCCCTGAGCAGCGACGAGCAGTGTGGCGTGGTCGTCTGTTAAAATGCTGATGGCAGCGTTTTCTATCAGCTCTGCTCTGGGACTGATTCACTGATCACTGATTCTCTGGGCTATAATGAACATTTATCCTCATCAGGGACTTTACTGATGTGAGCGACAGGTTCACAGCAGATGAAACGTGACTCCTGCAGCGTCTCCTCCTAGAGGAGGAGGCGTGGCAGCGTCTCTACCTCTTTACGACCACGAGCAGGGTAATTTCACTTAAAATGTTTTGTCTATTTAACACTTCAGAATACAGCTATGATGACACGACAAACCCACAGAATGAAATTACATATAAAACCACAGAGTGCCATAAAACGTACAGCGTTCACAGAGCATGGAAATTCATCCCACAGACATCAATTATTGACTATTTAAAGACGTTCCTGTGTAGTTGGTGCATGCAGCTGCTGCACGCTGACTGTTGCCTGAAGGTTAGAGTCTGTGTTTAGGAGCACATTTCTGCCACAAATAGAAAAACAAGGAGGGATTTTTTACTGTAGATGCTAAAAATAAAATCTAAGGTTGTTAAGTCAGTTTGGATGTAACAGAACTGATGAACATCACAGAACCTGGACGCTGTTCGCTCAGAGCACAAAGACCAAAAGATGCTAAATGTTATTAAATAGTTCAGTTTTTCAGGTGATATTCGGGACTGAACAGTGAAAATTAGAGGATGTCAGTAAAAATAATAATACAGAAATGAGACCTCTAGTTTTTAATCCATTTTCTTTTCCTGGTTGTTTTTGCAGGTTATTTATGTGACTGAAGACTCAGAAACGACTTCTACGCCCAAATAATGAGATAACGAGGGGAAATGACAGCTGGGGTTTAAACGAGCAGTAAAAAAAAACAAATTCAATGTGTTGTTCCTTTTTCTTTTGTTGTAATATTTAGTTAGTTTCCATCACTGTAAGTACATTTGAGTGTGCAGGAGTTTGTCATGTTTGCCTCCTGGCTGGTTTTCCCTCCGTCACACCTGTTGTGTTTACTTTCTAATTTCTCTTTGTGCAGTTGCTCTGGCTTCGTCTGCATCATTTATTTTCATCTGTACTGTACACAGGCGACTGTGCAAACATCCAAACTAAAGCTACAAACATGCATATGTGGTTTGTGATCCCGTTGACCACAGTGAGACCCACACAGTCGTGGCAGACGTCCAGGCTCAGCCCAGCAGACTGGGAGCTCTGGGAATATGGAAGGAGTTTCCCAGCGAAATGCGTCAGCTGGTGGGCCGGAGAGGACGCACCCTTATGCAGCGATGGTTGCATCACGGCTGCTGTCAGCCACAACATTAAAGGAGTTGCTGCCTGCATCCCTTCTGAAGGCGTGGGCAGCGGCGGGCGGCCCGCGCTGCATGACACATCGAAAATATCCTCGGTAGCTCATTCCAGGTCCGGAAATAACACGATGCATGCCGCACGGGGCTCCACAGGCCACAAACCAAACAAAGCTTTTACATTTTTACATTTCTTACGCATTGTTTGAGCCAAGAGGAAAGAGTGAAAGAGTCAAGCTGCAGACATGGACGCTGTATATTTAGACCAGAGCACATTAAAAATAGATGCATGGCCTTTCTCCACTCAGAAAAACAGAAAAATACAGCATCTGCGTCAGCCACAGTGGAAGCCCTGCAGCTACCGAGGCCCACACAGGAAAGTATCATCATGTTCCCCTCTGTAATCCCCAAAAACACTACGAGGTCTCGCTGCACTTTCCCACCAGCCCGCGCAGCAGCCATGTGCTGGCTGACGGGTACCTGGCTGCAGCAGCTCTGCAGGAGTCGAGCAGCTCTAAGAGGCACATGCGACCACAAGGTAATGGGCATTCCTCTGAGCTGAGTGCAGAGCGAAGCTTTGAAGAGGCTCAAACCACAACAGAGCAGACCTCAGGGCCTGATCCAATCAGGCCTTCACGGGGGGAAAATAACCCAGATTTCCCTGCAGAGAACACAAAAACACCTCCCCAACCGTTCAGCCTCATTATGCAGCCTGCTCTCCCAGAGCTCGGCAAACACTAAATGCAAATGAATGAAGCACTCGCACACTTCAGGGGTGTTTATCCTGCTCAAGGACGGAAACAAGGAGAGAAAAATCAAACCAGGAGATGAACGTGTGTCTCCAATTATGGAAAACATGACAAAATCAGAGCCACAGACGGTTGGGGGGGGTGCATGATGTCAGCATGATTCGGGTCCACTCGTCCTCACGGGCCGCTGCCCTGCTTCGTTTCCAACTTTCCCTACTCCACCTGCTTCCGATCACCTGGTTCAGGTGTGTGTGTGTCAATCAGAAGCTGGAAGATGCTGGAGGTTCCTGTTGTCGACGATATTCTCGTGGATGTAAAGGAAAGGGAAATGACTTCTGACAGTTAAGGTGTTCCTGTTCCCCTCTGTTCTACTCTGTTCCACCCTCTCAGCTGCGGCACTTGAAAGAACAGAAACAGATGCAGTGATTGATTCAGTCAGACGGCTCCATATGAGTTCACTGTCTGACCTAAGCTGCAGCCCACATTTAACTATTATACCCAGTTGGGAAAATGAGAGGGGCTTTAATTGGAGGGACCTCCGCGCTGCCAAACATGTCAACATGCCTGTTACAGGGCCGGATGGCTGCGCTCTGATCCGAACTCGTGTGCCTCACCTTCCCTGATTTTCTCTGAATCTGGTGACGCCGTTTTCCTGCCGCCCTGAATCTTCTTCTTCCGCTGATCCGCCTACAGCTTCCATCACCGTCTCTGAAGGAATTCACATCAGTTTAATTTGTCAGAGCTCAAATTAGATTTTTCACTGCAGAAATACAGCAGCACTTGATTCTCAGATGTCCAGTACCGCAGAGTACAACTAGTCATTGTACAGTTTTGACCAGTGGACTTTGGACTTTTTCCTGCATGACGTTTATCTAACAGCACCTCTGCTGCGTGTCTACCCTCCTCTCTCTCGGAGTTCATCTGTATGAGCTGAATTTCTTTGTCATCATTCTGATGTTTGCTGAGATGTTTCACTCTGACTCTGAATGTTGGAGCCTTTCTGTTCTGTCTGGACCTGCTCTGCTCCTGTGGTTAAACTAGGTTAATGAGGTCACACCCGTCCATCCTCTGTAAGGGCTCATCTCTTATGTTTTGAAGTCTTCGTGGTTGGATTTGTGTCTGTGTCCCTGCTGCCTTCACCCTCCTAAAGAAAGAAAGAAGCCACTCCTTCATCCAAATCCTAGCTTCGTCATTTGCCATCTCAATTTGTTTTGAGGCTGCTAAGGCATGTCTTTTGGTTTGCCTCAGTGAAGCTGTTAACACATAGCAGATTTTTACATGCTGCCATTAAAAGCCACACTCTTTAAAAAGTCCCATTTTTATTTTTAGCATGTCTCAGTTGAAAAAGAAGAGAAGAAGAAAATGGCTTTGGATAGTTTGAACCCTTCACAGCGACTGCCAGGGCTTCACTGAAACTCTGACTTTCAGAACTGAGGAACCTAATCCTGCACTTCAAGCGGCCCACGCTGTTTTTATTCTCTGTGTCTGCTAAGATGCCCACCCACCCTCTACAATTGCCCCCCCCCCACCCCTCTAGCGCTGCACGGTGAGACAATGCGAGCAGACGGGGATTTTCATCAGAGCTCCGAGGCCAGATCCACCCACCCAGCAAAAACCCCCGACCCTCCACATGGGACCATCATGTGACACCCAGACTGTGATCTTGTGTCGAGGGAATACGAGTCTGACCACAGAGTGTGTGAACGGACATATTCCACAGTTTAACTTGTGACACCAGATGATAAACTTTCCTAATAAATGTCTCCCCAGCGTTCTGTCTCTGAAACCATTGTTTTATTCTTCACATGAAGACAAGCTGCTAATAGTTTCTATAACTAAACATTAAAGTATGTGGGACATGCAGTAAATATGTACCGTATTCATGAGCATGTTTTCCATGAGCTGAGGACGCTGCTGATAGACAACATGTGTGTAATCGGTACCGTACCCACTGTGAGACACAGCACTTTGATTCCACTGTGCAGTGAGATACTGTAAAAGAACAATAAATGGAGAGGAAGGTGTTTCATTAAAACCACGTGATGCAAGAGTTCAAAACAAACTGTAGCTGATGAAGGAATCTCTGTTAATAAAGTTAATTCAAACGGGCCACAGGTGACTCCCCACCACTGAGAGCATCGAATTGTCGGTATATTCCCGTTGGTTGTTTTCCATGAGGTGGGACGTAACGTTTTAAATAAGAGGGAGGTCGACGGTTAGGGTTAGTTTGTATGAGCGACTGTGGAAACGAAACAAACTAAGCTCTGACTCCCTGTTAGAGACGTGGGAAATAAAAACACAGTATTTACAAGCTGATCGGGATACGATTGAATGAATCCTCCTGGAGCGTCGTTCACTCAGGTTTAAGTTTTCACTCTGAGAAAGGCTGCACTTCAGTCCCGCAGCCCCAGCAACGCCCCTCTGTTCAAAAACCTGCGACGTGAACTGTGTCTGGTGAACACCCCATCACTTGAATTCACTTTTGAATGGGACTGTGAAAATAGTCTTGAAGAACAACTGTCTCCACACGCTAATATTTATAGCAGGGTTCCTGTTTAGTACCAAAATAAAAATATGTCCTACACTGAATCCCATGGTGTCCGGAGACAATAGGCCGTTTATTGATGAGAAAACCATAAACAAGGAGTCTGTCTGTAATAATACTTTGGGCCTGGATCGCAGCAGAGAGCACTTTGAGTGACTCATGGAAACAGCCTGAGCATGGATGGGAAAAATAACACACAACAAAGGGAGTAATTCACAATAGAAAATACACGGAAAAAAGAAAAGTGCTGAGAAAACGCACAACAGATGGAGGCTGTAATCAATGCTGCAGCCCAGCTTCACATCCGCATCAGCCTGCGGGAAAATGGAGGCATCTTTCCATCTGAACGGAGAGGGAAACCAAAGATGGGCACTGTGAGGGCGGTTCTCCTCAGGACGCAGAGGAATCTCTCTATCCACCAAATGTGAACAGAGGAATCGGACCTGATGGCTCCACAGTCCCGGTGCTCGTTCAGGGAGTGTGGAGGACAACGAGGCTGTTGAACAGGGTGATGGCCTGGGGGTAAAAGCTGTTCATGTGTCAGGTGGTCCTGGTCCTCATGGAGCCGGACCACTAATCAGAGCAGGTCTGCAAAGTGAATGCAGTCATTTAGCAGTCGCTTTTATCCAAAGCGGTTAACAAGACACAAAGGAACCCCCCCCTACTGCAGGTGGGCCCGGGCCGGGACTCGAACGCCGGTCTCCCACATAGAGGGTGGTGATATTAGCACTACTCTATCCAGGCGCTGTCTTTGTCTGCACCTCTTAACGCTGCCAGTTGTTTGTGTCAGTTGTGTTTCTGCAGCGCTGTCACTAAGTCCAGCTGTGGGCTTTTTCTCACACCCTCATGTTTCCTCTCTGCATCTCCACACCTGAAGATCCTTAGCTCTAGTATCCTTTCAGATTTTAAGTCTGTCAGTGTACAAACGAGTTTTCTTCAGCCAGAGAGTTCATATTTACCGTGTATGAACCAGGATCAGGACTCGGAGAATAATAAGACGCTTTAAGCTTGATTTGACCTCAGGGGATTCGGATAGTCCAGTAGGCAGCAGGTTTTTCTGCACTCTGCAGCTGTCTGAACCATCAGTGCCCTCCCCTCTTTACCTGACACCTGACATATGGAGAAACACTAAACAAGCTTCCTTCCTCTTCTTTCCTCCCAGAAAAGGAAGATATTTAAAACAATTTACAACCACAGAGTCACAACAAGGAAATGTGTAAGTGCACATCCATTCCACAGCATGGTTTTGTCGTTAGAAGAAAGACCTGCACTTCAGGGTTTGGATTGGAGCCACGGACACTAGAAATTAATAAAACAAATTCAGATCGAGTCACTTTAGTAGAAAAAGGACTAAATTCACTCTGAATAAGAACTCATATTGTTCTTCTGGAGAAACTTATCATCGGGGAAAGTGCCGGAATATTCTGCTGAAAATCAAATTAGGAAACTATCAGAGGAGTTAAGCAGCATAAATCTCTTCTCCCTCTTAAAATAAATACCTCCAGCCTGTACAGTTGGAGACTCGGACAAATTTACTGTCCTGGAAACCGTAAGGCTTTCCAGGACAGGTCCGGCTGAAAATTATTTCAGCCGGACCGAAGGATCAGAGGAGGCTAAAAAACGGTTGCAGGTTTTTTTCATCAGTTTGGTGGATGTTGTGTAGCATGGTTCTGTCAGATCACTGCTAGACTACAAGCTGGTCATACCTTTCCCCATGACACCAGTCTCCATTTTTACACGATGTTTCCGATATCAACGATACAGTGATGTATCGACATGATGCTTTTACGTTCACTCACACAAAAACTGAACAACAGAAGAAATTCAGAAAGCATTTTAAATTTGTGAGCCATGAATCTAAGATAAAGGAGAAATCAGATCTGGTTTCCCAAGTGTATATCAACTCTACTGCTCAAGAAAGCTGCTGTTAACCTGGTTACTTAAGTGCATGTAAATGCAGTAAAAGACATTCATTCACTGGAAAATAAGAACAATTTGATTCACTCACCACAACACAACAGCTTGTTTTCCTGTACTTCATTAAACCCATTCAACTCTGCAGCAGCTCTGTGTTGTCCGTCTGAACTCGCCTCCTCCTTCATCTTCACTCTACCACCTCTGTGATGATGATGATGATGTTGTAACAGGACCCCTATCTTCAAACTGGTCGACTGATCAGTCCATAAAGCATTCTGGCCGCTCACGTTTAGACAGTGGAGTCATGATAACTGACCAGAAAAACAAGTTGTTCCTAATCCATTATTTCTGGGTTTACATGGAAATATCACAGATTTTCCACATGCACTGATGCTTGTGTAGTGAACTAATATCAGTTAGTGTAAGTGTTGTTGGACTATTTTTAACACTATTAGTATTTGGTAACTTGTTGCTAATGCGTTGCGAAGCTGTTGCCAGACCGAAGATGAATGTGTGTATTGATTCACTTTTAATCTCAGTGTAGTTAAAAAAGTTTCTCGTGACTGTGCCGTTTAGTGTTTCTGTTAACATCTGATCAGAATTAATATTATGGCTGCACTTTATGTCTTCTCGCTTCGAGTTGCTCTGAAAAGCTCATGTGTAAAATGTGGTTACTAACAGTGGTTATTAACATTTCTGCTTTGTTGCTGCACATTAATGGTTACGAAATTATTGTCATGTTGTTAGAGCCAAACATGGTGGAAGAGTTTTACTTTTAATCGTTCATATTTTCAGAATAGACTCAAACTGTTGCATGTGCATGTATCAAAATACGAAAGTTTTACAATCTACATGTACTTGACATCATTTTATAAGCTGTGTTCTTGTTGTTGGTTGTTGGTTGTCCTCGTGTCTCCTTGTCTGATTCTCAGTGGACTGTAGATGGATTTAAGTCAGAAACCTGTTTCTTCCAGGAAGGTTTAACGTTAGAGGACAGAGACAGAAAGTAACTGAATGGAAAAAGCATCTTATTCATTGTTGAGCAGATAAATCCACTGTTGAACCAGGAGCTAGAGTTCCACCGATGCTGCAGGTCGCTGAACTCTGCATCAGTTTCAGTTTCTTTTCTCCATTTGAACCTGATCTGTGTTGTTTTTATATATATATTTAGGTTTATTCCCATCTTCATCATGAGAATACATTAATTATTAAATAATACTAATAATAATAAATGATAATTTCTTTTTTCTTTTTTTTTTTTTTTTTGCTGTAGTTAATCATTGAAATAACTACTATTTAATGTTCAGAGTTGTATAAGTGCAGACGTTTACCCTCTAATCACTAAATAACCCCATAATGAACAATCCTGAATAAAATTTATTGTCTCATGTTTGTTTGTTTTGCTGAACCTCATTAATTTCCTAATGTCCTGCCAACACTTCAGAACTTATAATTCATATTTATTTACCAGTGTGTTTAGTCCTGACCCAAATGCCGTTACACAACTTTGTTATGATTGAAACCCAAACATCTGGTAAAAAGACATAACCTAGAAATATCAGTGGTTGGGCCACCTTTAGCTTTGATTACAGCACATTCACCGTGGTATCGGTTCAATAAGCTTCTGCAATTTTTTTCATGGAGAGTCGGACGCTGCACAAAGTCTTCTCCAGCAGACCCCAAAGATTCTCAGTGGGGTTAAGGTCTGAATTGGTGGCCAATCCATGTGTGAAAAGGATGTGTGATGCTCCATGAACCACTCTTTCACAGTTTGAATCCTGACATTGTCATTTTGAATATGTCTGTGTTATCAGGGAGGAAAAAATCCACTGAGGGAATAACCTGGTCCTTCAGTATATTCAGGTAGTCAGCTGACCTCATTCTTTGGACTCATAACGTTGCTGAATCTGGACCTGACCAACTGCAGCAAGCCCAGATCATAGCACTGCCCCCACAGACTTGTACAGTAGACGCTAGACATGATGGGTGCATCACTTCACCTCCTCTCTTCTTACCCTGATGCTCCATCACTCTGGAACAGGGTCAATCTGGACTCATCAGACCACATGACCTTCTTCCATTGGACAGTTCATAACCTGTTTTATTAGTTTCATCAGTCTCCTCAGATGTTTTCTTTGATTCATGTCAATAATTTGACCCTTCTGAAACAGATTAACATCTTTTCCACGACCACAGGATGTGTCTTCAGACATGGTTGTTGAAGAAATTAGAAGCTACTCACTGCATCAGTTAGTGTTAAATACAATAACTCGTTGGCAGCTGAACAATAATCATCCATGCAGTAATTATCCAGAGGGAGGTTCTTACCTATTTTCTTAGTAAATCCAGGTGGTGACTTGTTTTTTGGACCAGCAGTGTATTTACATGTCCACATACCTTTGGCCTGGTTATGCACCAGAGGCCCTGTGGCTCATCGCCATCAGGTGTTGCTGATAATCTGACAACAGAGACTACTTTCCAACTCTACAAACTGCAGACTGAACAATCCTGCAGCTGTGACTCGGTTAAGGTTTGAATTGGGTTGATTTGACGTGTGTTTTAAAATAGAAACTGTGCGATTATGGTCAATATTCAGTGCGTCTTATCCAGTGGATCTCCAGGCTGATGGAGCGAGGAGGGAAAAAGGAGGACAGATCATCAGTAAATCCTCTCTAAGCTTCTGTCTTCACAGCATCCATTTTTGGAGAAAAACTGACACAGAACTTCCATCACCATCTTGGCTGATCAAGCTGCCAATAAAGAAGGAAATAAGACTAATTATTTCCTGAGCGTAAGTCAAGTTTTTTCTCTGTGCACAGTCTTCAGGCCTGGAGGCTGCAGACTGAGAGCTGTTAATAAACGGCCACCTGAGCTCAATTCCTTGACTTTTCAAACAACCTCCTGTGTCGCCGCTGCTGCAGGTACTCTGTTGTTGCTCTGCTCGGTCATCTCCTGTCCGACTGATCAGGGAAACCAGCAAATTCTGCACCCAGAGCTGGAATCACTTCTGGATCAAAAACTAGGACTTCGTTGCAAGGTCTGCAACGAATTACAGCCTGATTCTCAGTCACTGAAACGAGACGGCAACAGTCATTTTCACCCATCGTCAAAGGGTAGTCGCTGAAAACGACTCAGTCTGAGATCCTCTACACAAGGAAACGGCAGTGTGTTCAAAACCAGAGAAACCTTTAGTTACTTTAGTAAGAGTACACGTGTATCCTCATACAAAAGTGTTTAGTATTTCGACACAGAATCCCTGTGTGTGAAACCTACGCTCCCTACAACACGTCTAACGGCATAGAAATGTAAATGTTCGGAGTCCCCTGGACACCGGTGATTCCCTGCTGTCTGGAGTTAACTTCTGCAGCTGGATGGTCGAGGTCCGAATGGTCGCCACAGTACAAAACACCCCCTCTGATGGTCTCCAGCAGGTCCTGCAGCTGCAGCTAAGTTTCACTGTGTAAAAGTCAGTTTACATCATGTGTTTTGGAGCTGAAATACAACGAGGCCACAGACCAAAGGAGGAACTTTCAGTCTTGTTCAAAGGGAGATGATTAAGAACCCTCATGAGATGATGATCATTTGTGCTCCACAGACTCAAACCGTGGATCCGACCTGGCCTGAAGGTCATGTGACAACATGAAATGCTCAGAACGTTTCACCAATGGCAGCAGTTTGCAGCAGAGAGCTCTCAGTAATTCTCTTACAGAATGTTCCCTGCATGCATTGCCCTCATGAGTTGTGGGGATTTCACTGTATTTGGCTCGAGAGGCCGCCTGTCAACACGGCCCATCAACAAAGCTCAGTTTCCATAGAGACTCCCAAATAAGGGAAATAAGAAACGCAAACAGCTCCGGCCAAATTGCATTTTCTTCTCCTCTCAAGTCAATTGGTATGAACAAGGGAGTTTAAAGGAGCTGATACTTTAAACATGTCATATGCACTTAAACACAAAGAGCAGAGGTGGGCTTTTTTGGGGGGTGGGGGGTCATCTGGCTGACAGAGTGAGAGTTATTGACTACTGAGCTTTTGTCCTGAATCTGAATCCTTCTCTCACTTTCTCCAGAGGAAAAGAGCCGTTTACATTATGGTGAGAAATAAAAGTCAGCAACTTGGCACAAGACGCTAAGTGGGAAGCATCTTGAGCGGCGGTGTGGGAGTATTAAGGACGGAATACCAGCTGACTGCTTCTTCCCTGAAGTTCGCTCTTTGTCCTGTTGTAGGATGAAACTGGCTCCAATCAGGAGTTTGGTTTGGCACAGCATCGCAAAATGCAGCGACAGCTCTTAAAGGTCAACTAGAGCCAAACGGGAACTAATTTATGTTGGGTACATCACGTATCCACGGGGGGTTTGTTATGGCTGCAAAGTCCCAAACCCAGAACATGTTTATAGCAAAGACAAAAACAGTAGGAAGGACAAAACTGTGTCCTCTGGCGTCTTTGGGGTCTCCGGTTGAGGAATCATACACTTGGAAGCAGTGGTTTAGCGTTAATGGATGCAGCAGTGGAAGAAAACAGGGTCGAAAGCACTTTAAAGCCTCAAATCTGCTCCCGAGGTAAATCTATGAAACATCAGGGTTTGTAGGAATATTACAAAGAATACCGTCATAAACCAGAAACAATTTAGATGAAGGGCTTTTTCCCCAACTCATAAGTTTTATCACTCACGTCCCCGAACAACTCCTCCAAACCCACCTCCACTTGGTTTCCAGTTGAGCCTGATACTACACATGTAAAACTGCTCTTTGAGATCCGGAGCAGTAAAGTGACAAACAGGCAGAGTGAGGCCACACAGATTTCTCATTTCCAACTTTTCACTGACATGTTTTAGTTTATGGACGTTTTGGATTTAAATAAAAACCAGCAGCTCTCAACTGAACCACTTCAGAAACAGATTTACAGCAGTACTGAACTGGGTCTCCCGTTTGTTGAGCATCTTAAATCAGAGCTACAGTCACATCTTGCTCTTTTTAATGAGGACTTTTTCTGTTTATCTGTTAGCAGCGTATAAAAAGCTGATTTTTACAAAACACTTGTGAAAATCACATGTGAAGACAACATACACCAGCAGAGGACCCAGACCCACTGCTTTCTATGCATTGATAGAATTAATCAAGGTCGTATGTGTGACACATTCAAGAAGACATTCCTGGTGGATGTGGATGATTTTGTAAAAATATTTCTGCTGTTTAGCTCGAGATCATCACGACCAAACATTAAACAGTTGAAAATATGTACGAACTGATTCGACTCGAACGACGTACAAGGAGAGGGTCACTGTGAGCTAGAACATGAGAATGACTGCATGCATGTACACTGCAGTTCAAGCGGTTGGATGAAGCTGGAGGAACCCGGTGGTCAGCTACTTGTTCATAAACCTACACTTGCCTCATATAACAGGTGGAAAAACCCCACTGTTCAAAATGTGGTTCATCATAAATAAAGAGGTGAGCAGCCTAAAATCACACTGATTGTCTGTACTCTGACTGATGGTCTGATGCATTTGAGGTGTGTGCGTCTGGACTGTGTCTCCGTCTGATGTGACTAATGTCTTCCATGGTGCCAAAATGATCACCACAGTCCTCTTGTCTTGTGGGCTGAGGGTTATTAGTGGAGCAGAGTGCGACTTTGATAGTTGGTGTTGTTTAAGACAAAGTCGTCTTGCGCTGAAGCCGACAGCCACCAGACCGCCGTCTGCCAGGGGATTTTCAGCCCAGAGGGAGACGCTCCACATGACGACTACTCCTCTCTTTTTACAGTGTGGTCGAGTAATTCAATCCAAGCCTCAGGAACAAGACGATTCTTAATAAGTGGAGGCTGTACAGTAGCACCTACTGTAAGTTTACAACCTCTGTGCTGCTGCTGCTCTCTGCAGTCCCAGATCCAGATGTTTGGTGAAGTCTGGATAAATATAGACTGTCAGGAGCTGTGAAGTCCCCGCTACATTTTCTAAACATTGTTCTTACCATAATTTGAGTTTTATTATAAACCTACAGTGTAACGAGCCAGTGAAAAATCAGCTGCCGTTCACTTATAAACAAGAGAGCAGCTACTGAACATGGAGACACAAGTGCTTCCAGCTCAGCAGGCAGTTTGAAAACCGGAAATGTGGCCCACAGAGAGCGCAAATACTGTGTGTTTGCAGCAGTAAACTCGTTCAGCTGCCCCTGGTCCCTGATCCAGACTAGGAATAGGACCCAGACTCGCATCTTACAGGGAGGACATGAGAGCTGTCTGGTAGCTCTGGTCTTATGGTAGTAATGAGTAGGTGAGTTCCAACTGCTGAAGACCAGAGCCCCTGAGAGCAGAGGATGCAGCGTTGGAGAGGTTAGAGACCAAAGTTTTATTAGGTCCTGATAAACATTTGTGCCGTGACAACACTACTCTTCTTAAATAACAGAAATGTGTCTACATGATTAGAAAAGTGTGGAAAGTGAAGGGGTGGAGGTCGGGTGGTGGATGCAGAGTCTGTGTGTTGTCATTTCCCTCATAAATGGAAATCCTGTAGAAACTGTACTGTAGAGCAGACCTGAGTACTTGGACTTTATTACTGTCATCGACTAGTGCTCCACATTTACACATTTTCCTATGGAGATATGAAGTCACTCGGGAGGATGAGGGCTTCTTCTTTAATCACTTCTGGACCCATCAAACATTCCTCCTCCACATTTTAAGAGCTGTCTGACTTTTACAACCTGAAGCTGAGGGCCTGGACTCGGCAGCAGCAGGTTTCTGCGGCTGTGAGTGGAAAGAAACGGAGGCGAGGGAGGTCACATTATTAAAAACCGACTCCACTGCTGCTTATTATCTTGTGTCAGACTCGGCCCGTGTTTTTCAGGAGGTGTGGACATGGGAGTATTTACGAGCTCTGTTTTTAATAGACTGTTTCTTTTAGACTCAAACAAATGCCTCTCATTATATCCTGACTGAGTTCACCATAACTACAGTAATGGCTGGTGGCAATTCTCTGATCCACCACTGCAGACTGTTAACATGCTGGTGTAGGAGTGTTAATCTCTCGCACTTTCAGCCACGTTCCCCAAAGTCTGATCTCACTGGGACCGGTCTGCACTCCTGATTCTGCCTCTCAGTTTTTCAGTTAACCTGCTCACCTGGCCTTCATGTGCAGACGCCTCACTGGAGAAGCTGGTGGGGAGGGATGGAAGTAAATAACAAGTGAGCTCACGACTGGGCAAACTGAAGGACACCACCAAGCTCCAAGGCCCAGCAACAGCGGGAGCAGAGAGCCCACGGGCCCCGTGCCATGTTTGGAATAAGGGAAAGAAAAATTGAAGTGTGTGTGAAGGTACAAGGTTAGAAGAATGGTTTTCGTTTATTTTCCATAATCATAATGTTGGAGTGTGTAAAGGCCCCTCGATCACCTTATTAGCCAAAATGTGATGAGAGGGCTGGCGCTGAAGTCACCTCCACTGTGATCGGTGTCGGACAAGGAAGAACTGGCTCCAGAAGGTGGTTTTTAATTTCTGTTCACAGAACCGCAGGAGCATCCTGCAGCTCTACAAGCTCATGTTAAACTTCGGATGTATTTTTCCCTCTGGTTACTTCGTACCTGAGCCGGGAAAGTTACAGTGAAGCAGAGAAACCCAACAACTTAGAGTTAAACAAGTCAGAGCTGAGTTTAAGTTCCAAAGCTCAGCTCACGGTGCACAGTCAGAGGATCCAAAGCTCTATTATGATGATATCATGACTAATTGGACCCAGTTAGACAGAGTTGATCCAGTCTGGTGCAGCTGGTGCTGATGGTTCAGGTTATTTCTACTGTAACTGCTGCTCTGACACAGGTTCGAATACTGTTCAGCATCACTGAGGAGTAGACTGGGTCTCCTCTAACACACAGCTGAGACCTCCGTGTGTTCTGGATTCAGAACTCGAGCCTCGGCTTTCCACAGTCTGGTTCTTCTTAAACAAGGCTGCGTTGTCTTTTCTGTTTTTGCAGATACAGATTATCTGGTTCTGCCAAACATGCACTCTTATGCACAGCTGATGTTTTTGATGGATCATAGATGATTTACCTGCTCGTCTCAGAGTAGACTGACTTCCACCATGCAGATCACAACCAGACCGTGACAGATGAGTGTTTGTGCCTGTTCTGCTTTGTGAAGATCTGACACGTGTGATCTCAGTCAGAACCGGACGTTGAAGGTCACCGTCAGCTGCATTAGTTACAGCTGACACTGTTCTGCTGCACTTCACCAGTTTACCTGCCTGCTCACATGTCACAGGTTCCTTCAATGTGTTTAACGACCCGAACGTTTAAAAGGTCTAAAGCTTCACCTTCTCACAACCAGTGAACAATGTGAGCAAGTAACTCTAGCGTTGTTTTAGTAGTCTCAAGTCAGAATGGTTGGTAGAATTAATCCAATCCTGCCTATTAAAGCCCCATTAGGATGTTTTGAATGATTGAAATGATGTGTTGTGCATTTAATTAGTTCCTGAACTCATTGTAAGCAACAACTATTGATGCTAATTGTGGTTTGCACTAAACCAGTGTTCACTTCTTCTCTCTGTTTTCGTGCAGCTTGATTCACATCATCAGTTCATCTTTTACACATTTTGGTCTGTATTCAACGTAAATGATGTTAATTAGTGGTCTTTACCAAGCCACTGAGCTGTGGAGGGAGAGTTCAGCGCTAAATAACTATATAACTACTGTAGCTGCATTTCAAACAGTAATGTAACTCCTGACTGTGTCGATGTAGTGGATTAAGCTAAAGAACAGGAGCTACTCAGAAATCACTGAAATCATGCTTTTATTGTGAAGTACTATAAGGCTTTTGTTTTGAAACATAAATGAATCTGACCTACTAACATTTGGTGACGAGCTCCACAGTGAATGTCGTTGATAAAAACCTCTCAGAGCGAAGCTGAAATGTAAACTGGAGTGAATTTCATCCACAGTCTGAGTGTTGACCCACATACTTTCCATCATTTAGTCTGATCCAGTATCTGGACTCACTCAGGGTTTCATCAGTGAGCTGACTGACTGCTCCAATATTCACTGTTAGTCTTTCTGCAAACACTATTTACAACTACTGGAATGTGCAGCTAAGAAAATACAAGTGTAAGCTCCCAAATCCAGGTGAATCACTCCTACTTTATTCAGCCATTACATCACACGTTCTCAGAACGGACTCACAAATGGGCCTGAACACAAGTGCAGACAAATTAGTTAAAATATGAAGTGTAGTAAAGGGAAAGAGCCGTGATACTCGACTTAATTAATACCTGAAATCTTCCAGGTTTTGAGCCTGTATTTTGGTCGGCAGAAAGGAAAACCCTGCAGGGTCGAGCAGTTATTGCACAGATGAATAAAAGCAGTGTGACTATGACACGGAGTTCAAATGTGGCCCCGGAGTTGGCTGCAGGGTGGCCGGGCTGCTTGGAATGACGAGCGATGACGTGACACGTCAAATAAATGTCCACACACAAACTGGGCCCAGACATGAAAAATGTACTCCACTTTTGCTTCAGCAAGTCGACTCTTTGGTGTTTCACAGTGAAGAAGTGTCACAGGCTGTAGCTGAGGAAGACTGACTTCAAACAGGCTGGAACCCTAAACCAACTGGGTTCCAGTGCAGGGAAAACAGCTAGACTTCCACGTTCACTGTCCGCAGGATGGGACTAGAAGGAGCCGGTGTTTCTACAGAAAGTCATCAGGCACAACTTAAAGTCCTAAACAAGGGGGCAGGTGGTCGTCGTTGTCAAATCACAGCTTGAATAGCGTCACTCAGGGCTCCTGGATGCTCGTGCACATGTTGTGTTTTGATCAGTGAAAGGAATCAACACCGTGTCACAACTTTCAGCCTTTATTAAAGATTCCCTGAAATGAACTTGTTCCTCTGATGATTTTAATGTTACCAACAATCTTTCACAAATTTTCATGATAGTTACTGAGCTCATTCATGCTTCACACAGCTGTGACCTTTCTTCTAAGACAAACCCAACATTTTGTCTTGTAGGACCTTTAAATCCATTCAAAACCGTCCGGTCCAAACATAACAAGTTACTTATTTGCCCAGAGGTCTTTAATGACTCTTGTGCTACAACAAATTACCTTCAGTCATTCATCAGACTCTTTTATCCAGAGCAGAGATTCGAAGGTAGGCGGAGTAATGATGCAGAGGTTTTGCCTAAGGACCCCTACTGGAAGTGGGTCACAGCCGGAAATCGAAGCCCGGTCTCCTGCATCTTACCACTACGCTCTCCGGCCTCTTAAGCAATGACTGACTGTATAATTCTGACTGAATTAGGAGCTCAGAGTAAGTTGCTGCTGACGGCTGCGGTCAGCTTGTCTTCTGGCCCTCGCCTCGGTTTGTCGGGCCACTGACTTCACGCTCCAGCTGATCAGCGTTGTCACAGGCCGCCCACACGCTGCGGTCACTCGTTACCCCACTAATTACATAAAAAGTCAGTTAATCAGCAGGCGAGCAGAGGCCGGAGCTGAATCATCTCATCTTGGCAGCCAGCAGCCAAGGGGGGACGAACGCCTCAGCGGGGTCCACCCTTCAGGGACATGTTTCACTCCACATCCAGGAGCAACCGCTCACTCTTTCCCCCCAAACTTAAAGCTAACATAATTATTGAAAGGTTGAGAGGCCAGGCTCTGCCTACCTGTCTACCAGGTCACTGCCTGACTGTACAGTGGAAAAGCTACACACTTAATGACACGTTGGTTCGGGGTCGGACGCCTCCTGCCCTCTTGAAGAGTCGAGGATGTGACCCCCCCCCTCGCCTTAAGAGCCAGACTATAAACAGCAGCCTGCCAAGGCCTACCTGGTCTGCCTGTGAAAATCAACAGGGTTAATGGCACCTTTATTAGTCACTCAGACGCCCCTGGTGGCGAGGTTCTCCCCAATGAGCTCTGGAAACTCCGGGTCACTGTGGACGCTGACTAGCCTGCTGTTTACATACCAGAGAGGGCCAACACCAGGGGAAAGGGCTGCCGAGCCCTGGAGCTGCTGCTCCTCACACCAAGAGGTTTTGGGGTTATTTCATTTTTTATGTGTTTGCACTAGTTCACACATGTTCAGGCATTAATAGATGAACAAAGAGGCCGACCAGGCACAGGTCCAGGGGCCGTGGAGTTCAACGTGGCAAAAGCCTTCCTATGATGAGACTGTTGGCCTGTTGATAATCGCTGAGGTTAGTTAAAAGACACAGAATGAAATGCAAAAAGGGGCACAAACAGTCACAAGGAGATGCAAACCAGACTACACAGAGAGGAAACGGACAAAAAGTGACCACAGAGTGAGACATGAACAACCAAAATCAAATCAAAAATCAAATCAACTCTATCAAGAAAACACACACGACATCTACATCAAGAGACAAATGGTGAAAAATAAAAAGACCAAAATCAAATGCTACACCAAGCAACCTTTAACCTTTAACCTTAAGTACAGAGGAAAGAGTCAAAAAGAGCCATGAACAACCATAAAGAGCACACAGTCACTAGACGAAGACAAAATGACAGAAACCATGTTGCACGTGTGCACAGTGGTTGTATATCAACAAATTCTGGTCGATCTCCCAGAAGCTGGATCCTGGACCACAGGTAACTGTTCCATGCTCTGCAGAGGTGAGTGAAGGTCCAGCTCTGCTCCTCCATGTTTGACATTATTGCTTTTGACGTTTTTGGGGAGATTTTTGTGTTTCGGGTGGAGTTTATGTTTCAGGGAACATGATTTTCATGTGCAGTCATGTCATGTTCTAAAATAATGTCAACTGTCTGGCAGAGAATAACATCGTTATGAGCAGTTGTGGAAATGCAGCAGTTAAGTTTCCATAATAGCAGGACAAACAGAGCAGTGCAGTATCCACGCAGGCTTCCCCTCCGTCAAACACTGTGCAGGCCCTGAAGTGCAACCTCAGTGCTGAGCTCTGCAGAGCAATCAGCAGCGAGGACCGCCGGCCAAGCCCCGTTACACGTTTATAAGCAATTAAAAAGCAATTTATCATCCTCTTCTTAAAGGTGCTTAACCACAGTCACACAGTCGCCTGGTCTGCGGTGGACCTTCTAAATGTGCTCTGCAGCGTGGCCCAGTTTAATGAAGTCAGCAGAGCTCTGGTTTACAGAGAGCTGCAGCTCAAACTGTGACCTGACAGACAGAAACACCACCACAAAACGCTCAGTCTGTTTTTACAGAAACACATCAGAGACGTGTACATGAGTGTTAGAGTGGAATTACTACAGTTCTCATTACTGGATGAAAGCTCCTGTTTCCAGAACCGGGATTATTTTTCTTGCAGATGTGCATTAGGACTGGCCACTGTTCAGATTGTCCGGCCAGTTGCAGTAGGCAAATTCATTTCTGCAAGTGTTCTGTGTGGGTTGATCTTCTAGTTATGTCTATTACCTCAGGGCTCCAGTTGGGGGAGACGGCACTAATCTCCCTCCCTAAACCAAGACAACGAGGCACCAGTTCTCCTTATTTAAGATAATTGTGCTTCACGAAACACTTGTTAAAGTGTGCTCATCGCTTGTTTCTTAGGAATGAATGCATTATTGTTGGAGGTTTGTGATTCACTGTGGGTAAACCAGCTGCACAGGAGCTCACAGTCGTACAGTAGAGGTTAATAGGTGGTTAATATGTCACGATACACTGTCATGAACTGTCATGTGAAAAGAAAATCTGTTGGTCTGCAGCCGTAAATCCTGAGAATGATTGAGTTCAGCAGGTGGTTCCTCAGCGAGCAGAGCCGAGGTGTTTAATGTTATGTGTCTCATTTTGTCACCGGGGATCATATAATTATGTAGATGTTTTGATGCGTGCACGTGCTCCTTCTGTTTAACACTGTGTTCTAAGAAGCTCACACAGGTTTTTGCAGCTTTGGAAACATATTTCTTCCTGTGTGAGAACAGGTGGTGGGCTGTGAGGGATCAACCTGTCAGCTGAAATTAAGTGTGCTGACATCCTTTTCAGCTGATGTTCTGTCAGAGATGAAGAGGTGAGAGAGTTATCCCCCCCCCTCCGCCTCCCCCCGTCTCCCACCAGTAGCCCATCAGCAGGCTGCAGCAGTTTGTTGAACCAGAACTCATTTAGTGTTTTACACACTTCTTTAAATGACTGTGAGCCTGCTTGGTTTCCTGAGAGCGACCAAACACGCCCATGGAGGCGACAGCTTTGCCCTGTGCCTGTAACCACAACACCACAACAGCAACATGACTCACACTCCGCCTGCTAATGTGGATTCCTGTGTGTGTGGGAGGCCATAATTGGGATTAAAAACAACACTGTGTATTTTCTGATTATGGTGCAGACGGGATCTGAAACTACCAGGACAATTTGTCTTGGGGCAGAAATCTTTACCTATAACAACAGGACTCAGTTATACTGTAAACATGTGATGTTCACTTTGGATCTACATTATAGGTGTTTGCTTGTCTGCATAGACTCAGCTGTGCAGGAGATGAAGCAACGTAGCAAGCAGCAAAACTCCTACAAAAGGCGTGACTTGAGTATTTTCAGTTTTTCTTTTCAATACTTTTTCTTGTACCTGCCGTTGTATAAATAAGATCGGAGTACCTGATCCCCAGCTGCCTGTTGGCTGCTGCTGTGTGTTTTCTCGGTTAACGTGTGAGGTCTGAAGTGGTGAGCGGGCAGTTCTGGCCGATACCCCGACTTGTTTATCCGTAACTGCTGCAGACAGAGATGGTTGTGTCTCCCTCTTCTCACTGAGGCCTGAATGGCCTCACTCAGCTGCCTCAGCTCTCATCTCAGACCTGTCATGATGACTGATGGTCACTTTACAAATGGGGCCCCGCTGAAACAAACAACGCAGTGCGGGGCCCTTTCCCACCCGCTGCACCTGCACTGAAATCATAACATCAACTCTGTGCACACTGTGAATTAGAGCTTGAGGAAACACAAATCAACACAACTACAAATATGGAAAAATCACACACGGTATTTTTCTTTTAGTGAAGTTGTTTCATTTCTGTATTTTTAAAGCTGTTGATCCACAAGGATCAATATTAGACCCACTGCTGTTTAAATTATTCCATTAAAATTATTGATGCAACGTGAATAAAAAACTGGGAGAATGTGACTCTCGAGCCGACATCATAGGATCCTCTACACTGAACATGTATCATTAATTTCTAACAGAGTGGAGCATCTTCACTCACAAACGCCCTTCATCCTCACTGAAGCTGCTGCTGGAGAACCTCTCTGTAGAACCAGGCTGTGATAAGAATAGCTGCAGGTTGAGACACAACACGTTCAAGTTCAACAGTCCAGGCTTATAGGAGTCCTGTGCAGGGCTCTCTCTCTCTCTCTCTCTCTCTCTCTGTCTCTCTCTGTCACTTCCTGCCATGACCAGATATTGTTCAATCAGAGCTCTCTGTCTGTGGCCGAGCACTGATTACCTTGAGGTCTGCAGCTCTCACACACTCTCCAGTGTCTGTTCTCAGCCTTTGCTACCTGACCACCTGTTGCCCACTGGACCTGTTAATCCTGCCTGGTCTCCTGCCTCCCCCCTGGTTCTGTAGTTTTCCTCTCAGCCTCTTCTCCATAGACTCACCTCAGCCACCTGGATTCCACTTTCTGTCATTCCCCACTTCACTGCCACCGTCTCAGGCACTCACCTCTACAATTCCCCTGCGCTGAGCCGGGGGCACAACCCTCACACTCTTGAAGTTAAGCAAAGTGTTAAGAGCCCGAAAAGAACAAAGAGTATTTAGCTAGTGTGGAAGAATAAAATGGATAAAAGACATCATAAAACATGAATTTCTACTGCACATCGTGAGGCATCAGTCTGGCTTTGGCAGGACAAAGCTGTTGTAGCATCATGTTGAGTGTGATGATACTGTCTGAGGTTGTAGGTGCAGTGTTTGTGGCTGAACTGGGTGGAGTGAGTAAGGATGCCGTCATTCTCCTCCATGTTGTTCACTGAGCTTCTGTAACCCGACTAAAGACAGTAGGATTCATCCTCCATGGACCTTGATTCATCAAACAGTGTGAACCACAGACGTGTGCCCACAGACACGGCCGTCCAAAGACCCGTGCTGCTGCGACACCAGACATTTATTTAAAGATCCCAGCCCTTCTTAGCTGGACCACGTCGTGGCTTTGCTGGAGTTACCATGCTGAAAGCAGAGAAACCTAATAGGCAGTTCGCTCGTGCGGAGCTGCAGCTGTGCTGTTGTGGCGTGTTCCCTCGTTACGACTCGGGACTCTTCAACAAGCCTCCTCTCCCTTCATTAAACCTGTCGGCTCTGATGACTGTGTGCAGACTGAGGGCACCTTCAGAGCTCCTGGCCTGCCCCAGGCCACAGAGCAAACTGACGGTGGTCCAAGCTACGAGACCCCAAACCACAGCGGCTTTCACCCCCCACCCCGACCCAGCCACCACCTCCCCCTTCTTTGACGGGAATCCACAGCACCTGCCGGGTCTATATGCACAAATAAATACACACAGGCACACAGGTAAACAGTCTGCAGTCAACAAACACACACAGGTACACAGGGGGAGGAACCTGTGATGGTGGGAGTACTCCCATATTTAAATAAAAGTATCACTACCACCGTGTCAGAGTACTCCAGTTTCAAAGTAACAGTAAATGTTCCACTGAGAAATCATTATGTATAAGTTTATAAGCAAACATTGAATTTCTAATGATTTTCTTGTTAGTTGGGTCGTCGAGTTTCACTCAAAGTGACGTTTTTTTGTTAATGGAGTTTAATTCTGGGAGCAGAATCAGATCTTTCTACAGAGCTGAGGCTCTCACCGCCTGTTCCTCCTCTGTGAGGCTGACGTGTGGACCTACAGTCTTAAAGCTCAGTCTGAAGGTGGAGCCTGCTGCCTGCTGCCTGCTGCGAGCACAGGAAATAAGTTAACAGGATTTAATCAGTTCTTGCAGCCAATCCAATTATGTAGTTAGCTGCAGCTCAGGTGCACCTGGCAGCGCAGAGCCTGAGCCGAGAACCTCGTCTGTATTAGCTGGAAAAGAAAACGTAGTAATGGAGCAAAGTCTGGTGCTTTTTACATGTGTGTCCACCACAAGGGCTCTGGCTGGCCCTGCCCCCCCACCCCAAACAGCAGACAACAACCTGAGATCTTGTCCTGCAAGGGAGTTTCTTGCAGGACTTCCTGAGTGACAAACGACTGGACACACCAGGAGTACCTTAGGCCTCTTTTCCCAAAGACACTTGACGTTGCCTCTGATGTTGATTCGATCCATGTTAAAGATAAATCTTCGTGATTGACAGCGTGACGCTGGTGTTCGTCTCTGCTCCTGTTTAATCTGTACACAGATGACTGCACAGGTCCTGATGAAATCATTGTTATCTGTTAAAGTTCATGAGTCGGAACAGGGACAGTGTTGACGTGCTGCTTGTTTTTAAAAGTTCACATCTCAGAGTCTAAATCTAAAAATAGGACTGTTATTGAGAATGAGCTGCTTTCAACCGAACACACGATGAACAATGTTCTTCCTGAGCAGGATTCATTCTTTGAAGGATACTGTTCTGTTAAAGGACAATTCCCACTCCTGAACCCCTGAATGTTATGTTAAGGTGGTTTCAGCTAATGCTGAATGTTCACCTGATGTAGAAACTCTAACAGACACCTGTGCAGAACTGATACACAGATGCTGATGTGGACTTTTAACTTGCAGAAAACTGGAAACTATGGAGGCTGTTCGATGGTTTGTGCTCCACCGACGCTTCTGGACCAGACTCACTGATCTTTACTGATGATTGAAGTCATGATGGCAGCAGCAGCATGAATTCAGAGGTGGATACAAACATTTAGTCTGATCATTTACAGAGAACTACATCAGAACAATGGTTCAAATCACTCAACTCAACATGAACTTCATCAGAGGGAACCACTGGAAGGTTTTAGACTCAACTACCAGAACTTAACCCATCCGAACTTGGAGATTAAAGAAAGAATCAGATTCATTCGGCACAGGTTTTATACTAGATGTCCTTCCTGATGGACCCCTCCCCAGTTTTCTCCAGGCGTAGGACTGGCACTGGCACCACTGGCTTGTGACTGGGGTCTTCTGGAGAGCGTGGGGGCTCAGGACCAGGGACAGATAAAATGTCCTGACACATTCATAGACTTTCTTTCTGCAGCCTTTCCTTGTGATTCAGACTGATACTGTGAGAAGATCCTTAGATAAAGGTTCTACTTTCATCTGGACAGGACCTCCTGCACTGCTGAGGCCCGGATGTACCAGCAGATGAACAGATAGGAGACGCAGGAGACTCCCAACGCCAGCAGACAAAGACAGGGAGGAAATACGGAGGCTTCCTGACGGCGCTGGGAACAGACAGGTTTCCCTTTTTACAGACACTGGAGGATGAGTGGGCAGCCAGGCGGCAGAAAACTCCTCACCAGACTACATGTGAAATGTTGCTAAAATTAAACACCAACAACTAAAACTAAGAATAAAACGATTTAGGAATTAGTCTCAACTCGTCGTTGACGTGTTGACCTGCTCATGTTCCAGAAATGTTGTTGTTCTCTGAACCATGTGTAAAAATGTGGAGCAGCAGATAAGACAGAGGTGTTTTGTCCTGCCGTGTGACTCCTGACACAATCTGCTGTTACCACTGGAATGATCTGGTAAATCTTTATCTAACAGTCACAAAGGAGTGGACGCGCAGTTTCACCATCCTGACTGAAAAACCTGCAGGTTGATCTCAGGACAAAATGTTTCACAATACATCACAATGTAAGGAATTGAACCTCTTTGTCACCTGCACAGTGACACACACACCTGAACACATCTTTAATATCAGACGGGTCTGAGCAGCTTCTGCCTGCTCCTCAGCCGACTCCAGGACGTTACCTTCAAATGCTTATGTTCATTTTATTCATTTAATTTCAGAATGTTTGTGCTCATCGTAGGTTTTGTGATCTCAGTAGAGGTGGAGTGTAGATGAAGATATAATTTATTTAAGTTGTGTCTAATAATGATTAGAATAATCAGAAGTGTGTGTGTGTGTGTGTGTGTGTGTGTGTGTGTGTGTGTGTGTGTGTGTGTGTGTGTGTGTGTGTGTGTGTGTGTCTGTGTGTGTGTGCCTGGCTGCAGATCAATAGTAACATCGCTCACTGACCATGTGAAGTGTTGAAAGCGGGAAAACGTGCGGTCTGCGGTTCTCCTTTAAAGATAAGATATTTCAGCATTAGACAGAGCTGCTGCAGTGTGTGTTAGCCTCATGGTCAGGAATGTGTGTGTGAATGTGTGTGTGAATGTGTGTGCGCAGCCTTGAGATGTTTCCAGAACTCTGGTATGCATTATTGTGGAGGACGAGATCAAGGAGCTTTTAATCCGACGTGACGCTTAACCAAGTTGTTAGGTAAGAAAAAAAGCAGCAGCTTGTTCCACCCTGAGGAAATATTTCTCTTCTCCATTCAGAAGAATCAGGTCACAGCAGAAGCAGCATTTTTAACCCTTCGCATCCTTTTCTCAACATTATGAATGGATTTCTGCTGACGGTCTGATCCTTTTACCTTTTTAAGTCCAGATTCTTCTGTCCTCTAGGAGCTGTTTCTGAAGACGGGCTCAATTTCAATTTCAATTCAATTCAATTCAATTTTATTTGTAGAGTTCTTTTTACAATTGACATTGTCACAAAGCAGCTTTACACAACCAAAGAACAGTACATGAACAGTGAATGTGTATGAATCATGAAATGTGATTGTCCCTGATGAGCAAGCCGAGGGCGACGGTGGCAAGAAAAAACTCCCTGAGAAGGCAACAGGAAGAAACCTTGAGAGGAACCAGACTCAACAGGGAACCCATCCTCATATGGGTGATTACATGCTGTGTAGGCAGCAGTCCAGTATAACAGTTAATGTCTTTAAGTTAATATGGAGTCCAGTTAGTTATTGCAGGCAGACTTGTTCCATTCCTGGACTATCGAGCGTTGAGTCGAGACCTCCGAGAAACAGCTGCCGATGTCCGCCGAGGCCGAGACCGACATCATAGTAGTGTGAACACCGCCCGCACTCACAGCTGTATGACACCAACAGGTCCATGTGTAGGTTGTTGTTCTAATGGACAACCTGAAAACAGAACGCCTCCGGCACTGGATTTCTGGTGGTTTTCAACAAAGCAACAGTTTAATGGAGCCATCAGACGAGTTCCCAGAGAACACTGTACAGATGAAACTGTATGTGAAACTGTTCAAATGCAGCTTTTTACTTGTAGTATCTTTACAACATTGTACTGAGTAGAGTTTGACACCAGGATCCCGCTCTGACGTCTTCAGCCTCCCTGCAGACAACCTATAAACAGTCTTTTTAAATGTCAGTGCCCCCCCCCCCCCCCCCCACCCCACTGTTTCAAAGGTTTTTGTTCTGTTTTTTGTTCACACCCATCCAAGCTTCACCAGAGCCAACCCCAGCACCCAGCAGACGAGAGTCTGACAGGAGGACACCTTCTCGACTGAGGCCCCGTGGGACAGTACTGTGCTAGAAAACTGGAGAATGGAAACAACTGTAGTCTGGACACTACTGCAAGTCTACAGTTTACAGAGCACAGAATTGTCGATTTCCTCCACAGACTCCAGAGGAAACACGTTCATATCAGCAGCAGAGCTTTATGACTGGACATGAAACGAACCGTAAAGAACCCACGAGTCCAGTGAAAGTAGATTTTAGAAAACACTGAAACAAAACAGTAAAGTTGAGACAGGATGTAAAGAATCTCCAGCAGATGTGATGTTGGTGTGAACGATGCTGTGTGTCCAGTGCAGGTCAAGTAGTTTTCCAGGGTTATTAGTTGTTACTGTGATGACATCAGTCAGTACGCTGCCCCAGATTTACAGTAAATCCCAGTAAGTCAGCACAGTCGCAGTTCCAGGTGGAAACTGGGTTCACTTCCGCTTTTAAATGTTTTGTGTAAAAGTTGTTTATTAGAAAAACTCCAGGTTCTTGTTTCTCACAGATCAGTTGATCCACAGAAAAAGAAAAGTCTGTGTGGGTTTGTTGGAGCAGCAGGACTCATCAACAAGCTGCATCATGGAACCAACATGTCCAACATGACGTCACCTCACTGAGGCGTCTCCAGGCGGGTGGAGACACTGTGCTGTCTCTTCACTCTGCCCCCCCGTCAGTTACCATGTCTGAAACCCCCGACCAGAGCAATTCACTTGTAAACAGTCTAAACACAAACGCGACATCAAGACAGAGTGAAGTCACTGCAGATACTGATCACACACCCCTCCCTGTGTTCAAAGCACACACACACTCACAAACTGGGTTTCCACCCAAATCTGTTGACCACATTTTATGTCACAGAAATACATCGAGGGTGGATCACACCAAAAAACTACAGCAGTACTACACATACAACACAGTTCAATGCAGTAACTTTACTCAGTCTACTCAGTAATCTTCATATTCATGCTGTCTCTGTGTTACATACAGTCATTAATGACTTCTTACCATCCTTCATGTCAACACTGACAGTAAAATACTCCATTAATAACACATTTCTTCAGTTCTTCAATTCTTTATTTAATATAGAAATGGAAGGAATCAGAACCTGCAATAAGTTGGAAAAGTTTCTCATCTACAACTGTTTCTTGTGGCGTTCCTCATGGATCAGTTCTGGGTTACATAGTTACACAACTAACGCTTGCTTCATTTGTTTTTCCAGAGTTGCTTGAACTCATCATCAGTACTGCAGTAGATCTTATTTGTCTTAATCTACACAAAACTCACACTGGCTCTGAAAGTCAATTTACAATTAACTCTACAACACATATATGTGACGCAGAGCATAGCTTCATTCAGATTCAGTTCTTCTCCCTGTTTTCATGTTTTGCCTTAAACACATTGTATAATGTTGTAATTCCATTAAAACGATGGTGGACACTTCAAAACTCAGACAACCAGGGTGGTTTGGTTGTTTCCTGTTGTTGTCTGGTTCTAGTTACAGACTTCAGTCTATTGCTCCACTTCTAAAACCCTGCAGGACACAACCAGTGAAGCAGGTCCGGACTCTGTCCTGGACAGATGAGGGACGAGCTGTTTCCAGTCCGTCAGAGCGTTGGCTTCTGACACACTCGGCTGCTTTCTGCCTCCTCAGACTCCTGGCTGGGAGTTGTCGTCTCTGAGACCTCCTGAGAAGCTGCCGTTGCCTCCAGCTGGCACATTTCCCAGCAGTCCCTCCTTCAGCTGATGTCTGGGGGGTCCAGATGCTGCTGAAACTCTCGCAGGCAGTTTGAAAAACTTCTATTCAAGGAATTTCAACTGAAACTTCAGGATTAAGGTTGTAACTGCTGAATCATTAGGCTAAACCTCGCATCAAATACAGTTTGTCTTTTACAGCCAAATCTGCGACAAATGAACTTCATATGTGTCTGTACTGCTGCAGGAGTTACAGTTTATGAGCTTCTGTTGGTGCCAAAAACGTGATAGAGTGTTTGCTGCTGCATCCCAGAATAGCCCAGGTCACTCGTTTTTTTCTTCTTCTTCTGCTGTTTGTTTCTTGACTTTGTCTGGTCGTAAAACTGCCAACAAACAGAAACCCTAGGTCACATTTAGCAGATTTCTAAAGGACGGGCCCGAGACTACGTTCAGAAGTTCTCATGTAAAACTGAAACGTACAGTTTAAGATCAATCTGAACAATCAAGCGTAGAGAGTGGCCGTTGGATGGTGTTTGCTTACATCATGCTCTGTACATTAGCACTAATTAGCTTCTCCACAACAACAGAACAATGGTGTTTTGTTATCCCCACGTCTGATTTGGATTAAACCACATACACAGACATTACATGCATTTTAAGATGCTTGTGCACATTTCTAATTTTCACATGAGTGAGATGGAAAAAGCCCACATGCCTAATGTATGGTTTTATTATCTGTTTGTTTGTTTGTTTGTTTGTTTCTGTGTGTGTATCTTGGACACCCTCTGTATTGTAGATTAAGTAATTATAATAATATTGTACTTCACCATGGAGAGGTTCTGGCCGACAACTGAACAAGGTGAATATGAGGCAGCCAGTAATCAAACCTAGAATCTTCTGATCCATATTAAGACACGTTATCCAGCATGAATATTCAGTTCAGTTTTATTTATAAAGACAGGAGAGGAGCTCAGTGTGTCAGTAGAGGTCCCCGAGCAGACTAACCTATATCAGCAGAACTAAGAGATGGTTCAGAGTCACCTGATCCATCTCTAACTATAAGCTTTAGAAAAAAGGAAAGTTTGAAGTCTAGTCTTAAATGTAGAGAGGGTGTCTGCCTCCAGAACCTGAACTGGGAGCTGGTTCCACAGGAGAGGGGCTTGATAGCTAAAGGCTCTGCCTCCCATTCTACATCTGGAAACTCTAGGAACCACAAGTAAACCTGCAGCCTGAGAACGGAGAGTTCTGCTTGGTTATTGGGACAAACTATTAATAATGAATTACAATAGTCCAGTCTGGAAGTAACTAATGCATGGACTAGTTTTTCAGCATCACTATCTCTGAACACTTGTGGCTGAATAGTGTAGTGGTAACAGTACACTATTCAGCGGCTGTGGCCTACCTCCTTATGCTTACCCTACCTACCCTTGTATCTCACTTGTAAGTCGCTTTGGATTAAAATGAATGAATGTAAATGCTTGAGAGATCCCAACAAGCTGAGGCAAATCTGCCATAACTGCAGTGCAGGATTCTGATTGATCCTCCCCTGACAAACCTGCAGATAGCGGCAGGTGAAAGGTGTGATGATGAGGAATACAGCAGCAAAGCAACTGAACATGAACAATTCAGACTAGATTCTGAAAACGAGCTGATGGTATTTTCATCAGGAGCGAGACGTGAACGTGAATAAAGATCCAGATGTAACACCGTGTTCTCACAACGCATTTGTCTCACCAATCCCCACCCAACTCCACGTGCCACTGCAGGACTGAGGCTCAGACGCCCTCCTGCAGAGCGGAGTCTGAGTTTCTTAGTGAATCATATTCGTGTGGCAAAACGTAAAACTACAGTTCTGTGGAACTGTGCAACACAGCTACAAACCAATCAGAAGAAAACGTGACTAGATGTTTATGAGCAGCGTGTACCACTAGCAGAATAATTAATAATTATGTCTCTGCACAGATTGTGGTGTCCAAAGGTCAGGGTCACTGTGACCTCCTGTGTGTCCTATTCTGGTCAATGCAGTGTCTCAGAAACTCCTGGAAGTATTTTCATTACGTCTGGAACATCTGCTAGGACTCGTGTAAACTTGTTAGAATACAGTTTGAATGTGATCAGTTTCGGGAGGAGACGTGAGCACAGAGTCGCGTCGATGGTCTGTTGCTATCGCTACGAAGCAACGTGACATGAAGCGTGTCCACGATTTTACATATGAGGGAAAACACGATGCTTCTCAATACAGTGACAGACGCTCGACTCGGGCCTGAAGCTACGTCCTCACATCATTCATCTAGATTCCAACACTCATGCCACTAAATGGAAATATTACAATTTGATTATTTTCCCACATCTTTCAGCCTCAGTAAGAACCATCCCGGGTTTGAATCTGCTTACTTTGCCTGGAGTTTGGAGGCTTCATGTGTCTTAATGATTTTGGAGAAAGTGAAAAGACAACTTTGGAACCGGTGCTGCTGAAGTCTTCTGTATCGTCTCCCTGCAGCTCATTCCGACATAATTGAGATTCTTGGACAGTTTTGGCGACTGACCCAACAACGAATCCGTGTGGTCGAAGCAGCAGCATTTCTCTGTGTGTAATGTAAACTGAGTTTCACTGTCTGCTGGTCTGAGATCTGACTGGGAGTTTGCAGCGCGACCACAGAGCAGTGCTGGCAGACGCTCTGGCAGTGCTGGTAAGCCCCGGCTTACTCTGAGGCCTCTGACGTGAGCCAGAACTGTATTCCTTTCTACTTTGGTATCATAACAAGTGAAGCTCTCTGGGGTTACTGCGACACCACTGACATTATCCACAACACAACGCCCACTGCTGCTTTTAATAGCCCTCCTGTCACATGTGGATATTCACCCGTGAGGATACCGTGCACTGTGATCAGCATTACAGGAAGCAGCATCGGGGACATTCAGGAGGACAGGCGAAGCTAATGTGAACAAGGCTGAGAATAATTCCACTAAATGAGAAACACGTTGCTACAGAAGAAGAGCTGGAGGACCGTTGTGATGTCCACACGCACAGTTCCCATGCTGCTCTGGGCCTCGTCCCACAGTGATGACACAGAGGACTCCACCAGCGGTCCCACGCCGTCAGCAGCCAATCAGAGCGTCCGGGCCCACAGGCGGCTTGATGACATCACGCTGCCTCAAAAACAGAAAAGGCAGATTTATTTAGCGGCGTGTGGAATCCCGCCTTCGTCAAACAGCCCCCGCCCCCGCCGGTGTTTACAGCGAGCAGAGTCAGACTCCCAGTTCTCCACTCTGTGTTTGTTGGCAGCCGCTGCAGCCATTTGTGGCCGTGCCTGAGGTTTAGGGAGCAGTGGGGGCTGCTGGGAGCAGAAACAGAGAGTCTGGCCTGTGTGGGCCTCCAGCTGGAGCGAACAGGAGAGCCTCAACTGGACCGGAGGCCCCCCGGGGCCGAACACCGGCTACCGTGAGGGGGGTCGACAGTGAGGACAGAGGTGTGCTGAGCCATGTGACCACAGGTGGACCTGGAGTGTAACTGAGTATTTGTACTTGAGTACTCTCTGTCCCAACACGTGTTTATGAGCTGGTTTCATTAAATTACAAGTTCCTCTTGTAAACTTGATCTCACCTCCAGGGAACTTGAACTCAACAATGGACTAATTTGATTTTTGTGGACAAAGGTCAAAGGTCAAGGTCACTTTGAACTCATGTACGTGTCATGTTTGCCAGTGCCATAACTCAGAAAGACCTGAGACCAGTGTGGGTCTGATTCCGGACAGACAGACGAGGTCCACCTGGCCACAGGAAGTCCGGCTGTTGTATTCTGCTTCTTCCTGTTAATCACTGATCAATGAACGGCTCTCAGCTCGTTTCTCATGTTACTCTGAACCAGTGTGAGGTGGTTTCTTCATATTTTTAACACTGACTCGTTCTCAGTTCCTACAAAGGACCAATTCTGCTCTTTCACATGGTTTCATTTAACAAGTGATAATTAATATTCCACAGAAAACAAAGATCTGAGAAACTACTAAAATACTTTCTTCTTCTTTCTGCTATTAATCAACCTCAAAGATTCTTCTGACGGCCCTTTGGAGGGGCCCGACCCCCAGGTTGGGGACAAGGGGACATTAACTTTAACATGTGAGGTGTGGCGAGGCTTTGGGGGGTTCGGCCTGGTGGCTCAATGAGTAGCTCATTGGCCTGAAAAACCCCGTCACAGACACCAGGTGTCTCTTCACCCTGCTGAAGGTCCTGAGGTGGTGGAGTGGAGTCTAACACGAGGTGGTTCTACTGCTCCATTAATAGGAGGTCGACACCGGAGAAGAGCCAAACACGGGACCAGTAGATGGTTTAACAAAGCGACTGGATGTCGTTTAGTCACAGTTATCCATCACAATCACACTTGTGTTTGCTGTATCCACTGTCCGCTCTCTGTGCTCCTGGACCCGGCCCCAGCTTCAGTCGATCACAGGCCGCATCCGACACCTTAGTTCGATGTTTCCTACACGAGCCCACACACAACTTTTCTCAGTCAGATGGGGTTTGGTCGTTTTTTTCATTACTCTCATTACTTACCGTGGAAAAACTCCAAACATTTAGTAAAAGTGGACCTGGAGCGAGCTCAGGATTCATTTAATGTTCTTTACATTCTGTTCGTTTCTCTCTCAGATTGTTGCTCAGACATGAAGAACATGTACGTATTTCTCTCTGTGACACGTTTACTGTCCTGCTTCACAGTCCACATGCCGTCACGCCAAACAGACCAGAGGGAGTCAGGCAGATTTATGTTCATTAGCCGTCGCCCAGAAAAGTTCTTTTTTAATGTTTTCAATTATTTCTGCATTAAAAAACTGAACCTGGCTCCCAAAAGATGGGATAATAAAACCCGTAAAGGTCAATAAATAATAAACGCCTCTCTGCTGACAGTAAAATCATCATGAGAGTGGTTCATTTCTCACTAATCGGAGAGTCCACAGCGTCGCCCCCGTGTGAAAATCTGCTCGTAAATCCTACAAATGTCCTCGACTGGGTTTTTTAAAAAAGGCTTTTTTTCACAGATCATGAACTTTTAACAAACACGGTAGATGAAAATTCACTGAAATGGTGTAAACAACAACTGATTAAAGAGCTGAGAGCAGCTTGGTGTTGGCCGATCAGTGCAGAATAAATAAACCAGACTCAGTTTGTTCGCTTGAGCTGAGCCAGTGACAACTGCAGCAAACTGTTTAACCACAATCCAGAGTGTTTCCAGAACACTTATCGCTCCTGTGGGTCTGGATTAGAAAGGAAGTGAGTATCCAACATGATACAAAGTCATTTTACTACCACTGCTGAAATCTGCTGACAGAGGTCACAGCAGGAAGTACTCTGTAACGTACCATGCAGTAATGTGTAACGTACGATACAGTGATGTGTAACGTACTATGCAGTGATGTGTAACGTACGATACAGTGATGTGTAACGTACGATACAGTGATGTGTAACGTACTATACAGTGATGTGTAACGTACGATACAGTGATGTGTAACGTACGATACAGTGATGTGTAACGTACGATACAGTGATGTGTAACGTACTATACAGTGATGTGTAACGTACGATACAGTGATGTGTAACGTACTATGCAGTGATGTGTAACGTACGATACAGTGATGTGTAATGTACTATGCAGTGATGTGTAACGTACGATACAGTGATGTGTAATGTACTATGCAGTGATGTGTAACGTACGATACAGTGATGTGTAACGTACGATACAGTGATGTGTAACGTACGATACAGTGATGTGTAACGTACGATACAGTGATGTGTAACGTACTATGCAGTGATGTGTAACGTACGATACAGTGATGTGTAACGTACGATACAGTGATGTGTAACGTACTATGCAGTGATGTGTAACGTACGATACAGTGATGTGTAACGTACGATACAGTGATGTGTAACGTACGATACACTGATGTGTAACGTACCATGCAGTGATGTTTAACAAACGATATATTATGTCACAGTATGTTTCAAATTTCTAGTCGTGTTATTAAAAACCATTTTTAACTTTTCTAACAGCAGTTTCACGTCAGAGACACTCCAGCTGACAATAAAGGTTTTAATTCAGAATTCCTGGTTTATTTTCATCTGTGCTGTTCACAACACCTTCAATTGACTTTCATTAGAATGAAGCTGTTTCCATCCAGAGACTTTTCCATCATTATGTAACACACCTGCACGCTGATTCCAACAATGCACAATAGTCTGCAGCACCGTTAGCTGCCACAGTCAATCTCAAGTGTAAGTACTCAGCTCGGCTGCAGAAACAGGCGTCTCTCAGCCTATTTATGAGCTTTCATCGATCATTACATATAAAATCATCTGAAGACTTGCTTGTGGTCGAGTAAATGAGTCGTAGCAGGGGGCTGTTTGTCTGGGCACCGAACAAGCATGAGCTCATTCTCACAATGTTGGCCTTGTCCCTGTCACTGAGAGCTGTTTCCCGACTGCTGTGGACTTCATCATACTGCAGCGTCACAGTCAGACTCCGAGTCTAAATCACTATTAGATCCTGATCCTGATCCTGATCAGGGGAAGGAGAAGAAACCAGGAGAGTTTCCATCCACTAGTTATTATGTACATTTTCAATGAGAGTCCGGTCTGTTAGTGGCTGGTCCGGTCTAAAACCTTCCTCTGTTTCCCTCTGATGAAGTCCATGTGGTTTGGATCATTGTCTCCTCCCAGTTAGTGTTGATGTATTTCTCTGTAAATGATCAGACTAAATGTTTGTGTCCACCTCTGAATTCATCCTGCTGCTGCCATCATGACTTCAGTCATCAGTAAAGATCAGTGAGTCTGGTCCTACCTCCACCTCCACGAACACATTGTTTCCCTCCCCCTGTTTCTCCCTCTTTCAGGTAAAACCCAAAGTTAGAACTAAAAGTTAGTGAGTTATTGGTGGACAATCAGTATGTGTGAATATCATAAATATCAACTCAAATTCATCCTCTGGGGATCCAGAATATCTGTAGAAGTCTGTCCACTCGTTTGGTTCTGGATTCAGTGACTGTGGAAACACTGAAAATACATGAAATGACCTCTGCATCACGTCGCTGTCCCACTGAGCGGTTCCAGGAATAGAAACCAGTTTCTAACTCTGGACGTGTTTGACGTTCGGGGTTGATTTCGAGCATTTCTCTGCTGCTCTGTGACAAACTGGAGGAACTCTGCGTCAGAGCGCTACTCCTCCGGCGGGAAAACCCGAACACCCTGTGAGCAGCGAGCTGAGTGAGTTTGAAGCTGTGAAGAAACAAAACCACGACGTTGGCTGGGCTCAGATCAGTCTGACTGCGGTGCTCCTCCACCATGACTCCCATTCTGCTCTGTTATTATAGCATTATCCAATCAGCCTCGTCTGGCCCCGAGGGATTTATATGGTGGTAGATCAATGCCAAAACTAGAGGCGCAAAAACACATGGTGAAAAATTAACACTTAAGGTTTTAACATGTTGCTGCATAAATGTCTCACGATGGTCATGTGGTGATCACAGAATAAAGAGGTGCCTATTCTATTGGCTGACAACTTTGTGGGCGGGTCTGTCTGGGCGGAAGCTTCTCTCTGAGGACCAACACGACCTGTGTGACACAGGAAATAACATGGAGACTTTGGAAGCTAACTAAATTAGCTCGCGTTAGTGGTGTAACTGACTGCAGTTGATCAGTATCTGCTCGATCTCCCTCCACGGTGAGAATCACATGTGAACGACAGAGGAGTTGCAGAGTTCATCCGTAACGTGACTTAACGTTTTACTGCTTAACTAGACCAAATAATTCTGTAAATCTTCACACAGAGCTGATTAAAAGTTCCAGGAAAGAAGATTTAAAAAGTCTGTTTGTGAACGGTGTTACGATTCCTCCCTCTGCCCCTGTCTGTTATGTTTGGTTCTGTGTCTCACCCTCCTGCCACACCCACATATGGACTTCCTCATCCCCCACTCTCCACACTCTGGACTAATTACAGACTCGATTCACCTGTTACTCCCTCTGTTTTAAAAGCACCCCTCAGTCCTCAGTTCGGTGCTGGTTTGTCACACATTGACATCACTTCTGCTCATTCATTCATGCTGCACACTACTCCTCCACATCTCTGGTCGGTCTGTTCGTTCGTTCGTTTGTCAGTGAGGCACCTGTCTGTTTTTGGATTGTAGGTTTTGAATTGTTTGGTCTTTGTTTATGCAGCATTTTTAGTTGATACTTTGTTCCTGTTAGTTTTGTATGTTTGTTCCTGTTTGCCTGCCTTGCGCAGTGCTTTTGGTTTGTCACTTTGTACATTTAGTTTGTTAGTTTCATGTCCGCATTAGTGCGAGGTTTTTTGTTGGCACTTTGTATGTTTGGCTAGGGTTTTGTTTGTACTTTGTAGCACCGTGTGTTCGGGTCTCTTTCTTTTGATACTTTGTTAGTGTTTGTTAGTTCCCTGTGTCCCCTGCCCTGCCTTTTGTCAATAAATATTTTTCACCATGTTTATCGTCATGTTTTTGCGCCTCTAGTTTTGGCATTGATCTACCACCATAGATTTACTCCCATTTTTCACAGCTTGTTCAGCTCGACTCAAATCACAAAAGGTCCGAGTGTGAGACAAGCTGGGGGCCTGTAACGAAGTCAAATCAGCCACTTAGGAAGAAACGTGGTGAAGAACACACAGTTTTCTACCAACTGTCCTTCTCTGCCTGCACTAGGACGAGAATCTTAAAAGTACTGTTTGTGTAGAGATAAGTTGAATTACTTCACAAATACGGTAGCTGGGTCCCCCAGCTGGAGGAGACTTGGCCTTGGGGTGGTGTGAGGGACCATGACCTAGTAGTTGTCAAATTCTGGCTGCAGCCCTGTTGGTGTTTGCAGATTTGCAGAAAAAATCTGCAAATCTCTGTCAACTCAGCTCTTTTCTAATTGTCTAAATAAAAAAGCTTTGGACATGTAGGGTTTCTGATTCAACCGTCCTCTCCACAACATTTACTGTGGATGTGTGATGAGCTGTTTTTCTTGTGGTTGCCTTACTGTATTTTCCATGTGCAAAGGTGTCCTCAGAGATTAAGCTCGCCTACGAATCTGTAATTCCAGCCGCACTTCTTCCACTGCAACACGGGGACACGCCAGGCGCACGGCGGGTTTTTCCAGTTCACATTGAGGCAGAAGGAAGGTGACTGTGAACAGCAACATACAGATATATATTCACGAATGTGACGGAAGCCTCGTCAGAGCCAGGCGGTGAGATGGATGTGTTGGTGTAAGAGGCTGTGGACAGCACAAAGCAGCTGGAGAGCCAATCAAATGGAGGGTTCTGCTGCAGTGGAGCCGTCTGCCTGGCTTCACTTGAAATGTCTTCAGTTAGCTTCAATTTCCAAGTTGACTTTCCGCCACACGAAGCAAATCAGACGGCTCACGCTGCTATAAATAGCTTTTTAAAATACTGCGCCTCACACGTTTGTTGATTTAAACGTGTGTGTGTGTGTCTGTGTGTGTGTGTGCGACTTTCCATGTGTTGTGATCTGAAGGCAGCAGCATCATCGCTGAGGGAGCTTCAAGGTTCATTAAAGGAACAAGTCACAACTTAAGGCCTGAGATCTATTTGAATTCAGCTCAGTCTTATCCTCACGTATCTACTGTCACTTCGTTTCCTTTAATGACTTCATATCTCCCAGACCTGCAAGAGCCTGTCGTGGCTCCACTGAAGAACGTTAGTGGTGAACACTTATAGAAACAAACGTTAGGACTCATCTGTTGTAAACCTTCTTCACATGATGGATCTTCAGCAACAAACAAACTGTGTTAAATTGCAGGTTTAGAAACTTGCAGGTTCTTTTAGGTTCCAGGTTCGAACCATTTGGGCCAAGAAGGCTTCACAAAAGGCATCCGGTCCCCAGGGAACCAGACAGCACTGGGTTCCCGTTAAAGACTTTACATTTAACTCTGTCACGCATTTCATTTGTCCGGTGCTGTGAATGTTCAGATGTCGATGATAAACACCATCGGTCCTCCAGCCACTGCTTCGACTTCTACAGCTCGTCTCTTCTGCTGTTGCTGCTGATTGCTGAACATGTTAAAGTCATCATTACTGAGTGATGGAGATCAGTCAGCTGTCATCTGATACGGTTCTGATTCTGCTGGCTCGAGCAGACCTGGTACTTTTCTCTTGTCTTGTTCTCTGTGTTTTCATTTCACTCGACTATTTTGGGCATGAAATGTAACTGAATCAAATTATGCTTTCAAAGTGAAACCATATTGGGGAACATAGGAGAGCTGACAGAGGGGATCAGGACTAATATATGCTCACTGAGTCATGGAGGGGGGGGATTCTGGGAAGAGAAACAGACGAACATAGGCAGCTCTTTAATGCCACACACTCACTCATAACCACTTCTATGGGTAAATATGTTTTTTATTGTCAAGGAGATGAAGATGAGAGATGGTGTTCTAAAGACGCTATAGAAGATCTATGTGAAGGGCGATGAATCACACGAAGAAGAATCTCTGGGACTTTTGTGAGATTAACTGTATGGAAAATGGCAAATGTGCATTTCAGCTAAACAGTTAGTCTTCATAGTAGTGGCCCCCTCCCTGTTTATCACTTCCATTTTTGTACATGTGAAGTTGGTTCAAGTGTCTCAACAAGCAGCAAATTTACAAGGAAATGATGATTTTCTCATGTTTTCTATTCTTGTGCAGCTGCTAACAAAGACAAACTTTAAAGTTTCAAATGAAAATTTCTCCGTTCACTCCTCGTCCTGGCAGCTCAGAACCTGACAGTCTACTCGTTAATTATCTACTAATTGATTTCTCTTAGACAACTACGCTGATTGAACTTCTGCTGCGTTTGATGAATTTGCGGTGCTGAATGACATGAGAAGAGAATAAGCAGCATCCACAGAAAGGTTCCTCAAATCTTAAACCAATGGAGCCCTGACAGTCGAGTGTCAGGTCTGCTCCTCTCCTCCCAGTGGCTGTGTAGGTTTTCATGGCCTCACCTGGTCTCACTTAACGTTGTAACTGTCTGATCATCAACCAGCCTCTGGTTCTTTCAGTGTGTGTGGTCTCCCTGTGATATACAGGTCAGTAAAACGGCCTCTATTCTCTTCTAGTTAAGTTTATTTGTTGTCTTCAAACTTTGAAGTGAATTCATGAGGAGCGTCTGGCTGCCACTGAACTTATCAGTGATTGACCGCATTGAATAAACTTCAAAAGCCTGATGAGAAGAAGGTCGGTGTTTCAGATGAATCCACAGTCTGTATCTTTACGTCTCCACCGTAAACAGACGTGGAAACGATTCCAGCTGCATTTTCTTCTCTCGGTGTCTCTGAGCAGCAGCAGCAGAGCAGAACGGACACGCAGGACTGATTCACGTCATCCTGTTAGTTACGTTTCACTGTTTGCTTTCTATCTTTAGTCTCTGCTCTTTGATATTAGTAACAGCATCAGACATCAGCCGGAGATTTCATTAGGAGTAATCATTTAATTCGGGCTCATTGATGGTAAATGAGTGGTAAATCACTGATGCACGGAGACGGAGAGTTTCGACCTTCATCACAGTCACAGGAACATCGAACCTTCGTTCTCCAGCTTCGTCTCCTCGTTACATAAGTTCAGATCATGATGATGTTATTAAGACGCTGTAAAGTTAAAAAGCTTCATGATTAGATCAGATGCTGTTTTCTGTTTCCCAATGCGCTGGACCTGAAAACAGAACTCAGTTCTCAAACACAGAGTCTGTTCAATTACATTTTATACATGAAGGAAGCTTCGCATTTAGTTTTCATCTGTTGAACTGTTCTGCTCTCATCTCTGGTTTTAACGTTCTTTTTTTACACATTTCCCTTTTAACCAAATCAATAAATTGCTTAAAGTTTTGTTTCTTTTTCTTAGTTTTAATTTTTAACATAAATTTTTTATTTGAATATTAAAATACACTTTTTCTGTATTTATATCTTTTCTGTTTGACTTTTTTCTTATTAATCTTTAATCTAAATTATGACCTAATTATTCAAATACATATGAAAATATTAAATTTCAGCTTTATTGTTGCAAACATTAAACTTTATTCATATATATTTAACTTTATTGTCTGAATATAACTTTATTATTTTATTCAGCAAGTAAATTAAGTAAGTTTAACTTTCTTTATTCTTGCAAAATGCTTCACAGACACAGAGTTTTCGTTTCCTAAATAAAGACTAAATATCAAAATATCTAATATATAAATATCTAAATATCTCATATCTAAATATCTAATTTCTAATATATAAATATTTAATATCTAAATATCTAATATATAAATATTTAATATCTAAATATCTAATTTCTAATATATAAAACATTCAGACTCAGAACTACCTTTAAAGTGTCTCTGAGTCTCTGAGACACCTGAGATCAGGGTTTTCATGGCCTCGTTGGAAATGCTGTTACTGACATCGTTTTCTTTTTACAGTCTTTCTGCCATCGATGGTTTGAATTTCCCCTGCGCAGCCTGTTTCAATTTGCAGGAACTTAAGCACAGCTTTATTGATTCCACAAGTGAGTTCAATTAAACCAGTGTAAGCAGGAGCCTGAAGCAGCGCTGATCAACACCACTTTGATTTTCTCAGGTAATTCTTGAAGCTTCAGGCTTCTCTTGGGGAACACCGAGTGGTGCTGTACAGTAAATACTGGAAATGGCAGACAGGCAGCGCCTGGCTTCAGTGTTTGACCTGGCGTTCACAACCCCAAACCATGACCCTCTGCTAAACATAGAAAACCTCAAACCAGATGGCACAACTGGAAACTGGAGCGCCTTGCTTTCGTGTTGGAGATTAGGGGGGATGCTACGCAAGCAGTGGTAGGCGTGACGAACAAAACCACTACTACCATGTTTTGGAGAGGTTTTTCTCCCCCCTCCCTCCTCCTCCCTCCCATCCAGTCAGTCAAACACACGTCTGGCAACAGGGGGTCATTACTTAATGGAGTGGAATTAAATTGAGACAAAAACAAAGGGGAGAGAGACAAAAACAGAGACGACACCGAGCCGGTCTGCTCTGTCTGAACTCTGTTTTCACAAATGGCTTTTAAATGATGACATTAATGTGCCCAAGTAAAGTTTAGGTAGGTGTAGAAATAACAGTGTGAGGCTGAATTTAACGTGTAGGGTTTATGCCATGCCTCAGTGACGTGCACAAAAAGCAAAAGTGAGCAAAGATGATCAATGTGTAACAAAGTGAGAGCAAAGCGACCACAAAACCAGCTCTGGTGAAAAACATGAGCTGTACCTAAAGTCCAGGAGCTGACACCACACGGAGCAGTCACACGTGTCATTAGTGTTCGAATTACGAACTGAAGCTGTGGTGTTGCTCTGTGTCTTTGTGAGGGAAGAAAGGGAATGTGGGAGGGAGGGAGGGAAGAACACATGGAGTGAGTAAGTTCATCCATCTAATTACATACGCAGCTTCATGGATTGTTCTGCTACGGTGAGGTGGTGGTGATGACCGGCCCGTGATGTCAGCAGGCGGTCTCAACCTTATTTAAAAAGCTTCTCGAAGCTTCACAACCGAGCACAGAGAGTGCAGAGACTCTCTATCAGGCCACAGCACCTTCTTCTCCTCTTCACAGGAGCGTTACTACTGACGAGAGCTGTGAGGAAGTGCTCATTAAACTTGGTTCTTCACTGGATTCATAATATTTGGACCAAGCCAGGATCTCTGCTCCAGGTAAGGAAGGAATTATCGTGGGTACAAACTTTGGCATGTTCTCATTTAGCAAAATGAAAGATTTGATTTAATAGTTTACTCTAAAACATTTCTAATCAAGTGGGTCACAACCGAACGAACCACATTTATCGAAACAGACCCGGACTCGTTTAGACTGAATGTCAGGTCAGGTCAGGTCTCGGTTACAGGACCCATGAAGACCTTTCATCAGGACTGTTCTGGTTGTTTCAGGAGGCTGTAGGTACAGTGATGGAGGCTGTGCTGTAAAACCAGGATGTGTTCATGTGCATGTGTGTTTTAGCGTTCAGTATTCGTTCACCTATTCAGCACTTGATGTGTTTTCACATCATCGAATGCCGAAGTAAGGAAACACAGTAGGACCCAAACTAAAGACAAGGACGACTTGTTAGAGCTTCACAGAAACCTTCAGCAGTCCTCCACTAATCATTCTAGTCCAATCATAAACCGGAGCTGCAGCAAGTCACAGCAGCTCTAAACCACGTTCTGTCCCTCCTCATATTTGAATTCAGTTTGCTGGCAGCGCACAGCTAACCATAATCAGATCTAATTAAGTGCAGAAACATGATTGCCCTGGTGGGATCCAAGAGTGACACACCAGCAGATTATGTACACCCATCTGGTGACATCTGCAAAAGTCACCCAGAGACACAGAGAGACTGCAGACGCCTTCCCCTCTTCTCCGAATCCGATGGTTGTTTGGTGCTGGAGCTTCACGCTGTGCTCACAAACAGGAATCTGCCAAAACGCTGCGGAAATGAAGAGTTCTGCTGAGCGCTGCTGTTCCATTTTAACTACTTCTGCTGACGGATGATGCTTATTTATAACTCAGTGACTCTTCAGGATTACAGATGGCAGCAGACGTTTAGTTTCAGCTGAATAATTTGAATGTGAAATTCAGTTCCTCATAACCACGATCAGTCCAAGAATGGATGAATTTGATGCTCAGAGGACATTGTTGAAACATTTCAGCTGCTGTAATGTGATTATTTAGCATCACTGTTATTAAAATACAGAAATATGGTTCACTTTCGCTTTCAGTTTAAAAGCAGTGCAGAAAATCTGAAATTCAAATCTTTTTCTAAAGTAATAGTAACAAATGTGTGATGAGCACAACCCAAAGTTCTGTGGGCTCCACTGTTCACATGATGTCGAGTGGTCACAGGGTCAGGCTGGGTAGCAGAAAAAACCTCTGCAAGGCGTCTGCTGCAGCTCTCAGTGTTCAGTACGACTCCAAAGAATTCCTATTTGTGGTTGCACAGTGGTGGTGGAGCATGTGTTCCTGTGGTGGGTGTGTGTTGTATAATGGGACTCCAGAATGAAGCGAGGGAGAGAAACTGGGACTTTGTCTTAATGGCACCAGGAGTTTCTGTTCAAAAAAATTCAGTACATTCCCGAATTCCTCTGTTAAATTATGTCACCGCCGAGCGAAGCCGTGGCCGCGGAGGAGGAGGGCCAGAGGTAAGCCAGAGGTTAAAATGAGAGAGGAGGGCCACCCCTGAGAGGAGAACGCTCTCTTCATCATCCTTCAATCATCATCATCCATCACCCTTTCCCTCCATTCCTCACCCTGGGAACTCGTCCGTCACACGAGCTTCTATCTCATCTACTAAGTGGAGCCTGAGGTCGCTCTTCTAAAGTTGTTCCACACTCCTGAGGAACACAGACACTATTTCTATTTCTATTTTGATTAAAGTGGAGCAGAATGAGTCCCATAAGTGCTTCAGCTTCAGTTTTATTCATTTCAATATAAATAAATAAAACGTATCTTCAATCTTACTGTGGAGAGGAGACTCACACAACAGTTGGATTTCTTGTATTTATTGTGTGTGCAGAGCGTTGCAGAGCGTTGCAGAGCGTTGCAGAGCGTCGTACATGTCAGAGCTGCAGTTTAAAAATCGTGCACGTGTTTTCATTAGTCTTGATAAATGACACTTGTAAATCTACACGTCGAGAAGCTCATCGAGACTCCGTTACCTGACGGGGTTAACGTCCTGTCGTGGTGAACGATGTGGGGGCCTCAGCACGGAGAGGGTGGCAGCGTCAGGGCCACTAACGTTGAGGAGGTGGGGGTACGCTAACAGTACGTGCCTTTGTGCGGAGAATTGTTTTCAAAAGGAGAGCGGCAGGAGAGGAGGTGGGGGGGTGTGGGGTGGGGGTCCCAGAGATTAAAAGCCAACATTTGTTTTGTGTATGTTGCTCTCTGCCAAAACACAGCAATTTTCTATGAATCTGAAACAGCTTTCCTGGCTCACACCCCACGAGCCGCACGCTGCCAGGAAAAGGCTTTTTTCTGGTACCTGTTTACACGCAGGTAAAGCAGCTTCCACGGGCCGCAGCGCGTCACATGTTTCTTTCCAATCGAGTGTTAGAGGGTCGAACAGAGGTAGTGTATCCTCCCGACACACCTCCTTTTGTTCTCCGCTCTGAAAAACCCTGGTGGACTTTGTGTTCCTGAATCAAGTCCAACCAGAGGAGCTCATAAACTGGCAGGAACTTGACTAATTTGCTGACAAACTGGAGGGAAAACTACCCATGATTCTCCCCGGCACTAATCATTCAACACAATGCTGACTTTTTCATGCTCCGAATGATGACTGAGGGAGGAACAATGGATTCTGTTTAGGATCATTAATGTATGAAAGGAGCAGTAAAAAGCTCGGTTGCATCACCGGGTCCAGGCCCCGGGTTGGCAGCCTGCACATGTAACAAATAATGTGTTCATTGTGTGTTTTTAATGCTCATACACTGACCTTTACAGGCAAGCTGCTATTTCTGGGTAAAAATCAAGGACACATCAATAACCACAGTCGCCAAGCCAGAATGTTTGACATAATTGAGTAAATTGAAAACACAGTCTGAGTAAAGCCGTGTTGAGTCTGATATGTACAGTAGGAAACGCTGATAAATATCTGTGCGTTACATCTACTGTAGGATTTCCCCACAGAAGAGAAGTCGCACCTTGAGGGTTTTTGGAATCGCTGCCCGTCTGAAACCCCTGGAGGCCGTCTGTAACGTTAGCCAAACATTTGCAAGTGCATGGTGGGCTAAGCCTCTGCTCTTTACACTCAGTGTGTTGCAGGGACGGGGGTGGGTCAGCCGGTGCACTGATTAAACTTGCCCCAACACAAACCCAGAGCTGGTGTACGTTGAGTAAAGAGCAAGATTGTCATGCACAGCGCTGATACAAATATAAAAGAAAAACAGAACGAGCAGCAAACACGTCAACAACACTAGTTTTTATGCTAATGTTGATTGTGTGGGGTCAGTTTTTGGACACACACAGATCTTTGTATAGCTTCTAGCTGCAGCATTAGCTGTGTGTTGCCTTCAAATGCGACACTTTCCCGCATTTACAGCTACATGTGTGAACATGTTCATATATATTCTGATGTGAAGCCCTTCTGCTGTTCTTAGGGTTTGGGTTAGGGCAGGCAGACACAGACACAGTTAGAGCCTTAGCGGTGAAAGCTTTTAGCAGCTAAAGACGTGGTGGAGACCAAAGACAGAGCTAAACGGTGGACCCAAACACCACTGCACGTGAATGTTGCTCTGGAACTGTTGCCAGTGAGTAGGTTGTATTAGTCCAAAGGTTCAATGTAGGAAACAGGTACTGTAAGTTGAAAAACCATTTATGATCGCAGCATTTTTGTAAATAAGATACATTAGATACATATTTTCATGCTTTTATCATTATTTTTAGTGATGTGTTGCTCTGCTCTGCTCAAAAAGCAACGATTGGAGTGATAAAAGTGGTTTTAACTGTTTCTAGTATGAATATTTAATCAATACAGGTACAAAATGGTCAAATGTGGGAATGTACAGTCGAGAGTGGCCGCCATGTTTTAGCTCGGTGTCTGGTTCTCATAATGCAGCCAACACAGCGGGTGTGTTGAGGTGTGACTGCAGATGCTGTTGCTGCTTCGTTTACTTGCAGCATCGAGTCAGTGAGTCAAGCTTTTGAACCACATTGAAAAAGAGCGAAAACCACTACTAGTTGGCACAAACTGTTTTTTTTATGAATTATAACGTCTGTGTTTTTTCTTGGCTGAACTTCACAGTTTTTCCACAACCCCCCACTGCTTTAGCCCGTTTAAAACCAAATCAGTCAGCTATTGTTTCACATCTTCAAGTTCCAAATGAGAAATCTAAAAAGTCTTTGTGCGCATCACAAACAAGTCAACTGGCTGAAATTGAAGCAACATTAATCACATGTCAGCTGATTCTAAACACAGCACTGCGATTTAAAAAAATGTGTACCATTACACATAAATCTCAGCTCCAAACATGTGAAATGTTGATGGCACATACTTGTGTAAATATTTTCCCCCACAAATTATTTCCACACAGACATTTTGGGGGGTCCAGCCTAAGAGATAAGTCCCGCTGAGTGTGTGCTGGGCTGGTTTTCTCTCAGAGATCTGGTCTTAATTGTAGGAGGCGACAGCTGGAACACATTGCTGATGTTTCAACACATGTCATTCAGAGCTGTGCGGGGGAATGGCGCTGCTGCCCGCAGTGTTTGTCTGACTTACTGTTGTTTGCTCTTTAAAGGGGGGACAAGGCTCCCATGTGTGGAGGTTAACTCAGGAAACTCCAGCCGCACTTAAAATCAATGTGTGTAGACTTTTATGGGATTATTCTCCATTCTTTATGTTGATGGCTTCATCTTTTTTTAGAACAGTGAAGAATGTTACAGGAAATGTTTGCTTTCAGGTTCACATATGAATTCTGGACAATATCTGGAGAATCAGGTCAGAGTTGTTTTCACTCCTGTGTCACAGTAATTGTGATTGTCGGTGTCACACGTGTTCTCACATGGGGAGATTGTCAGCTTGGTCCGTAGAGCATACAGGAGGCACGACAACACACAGGAAGTGGAAATCAGTGTTGTGTTTGCAGTATGTTGAAGCATCACAAGTCACGTGATTAGAAATCATGGGCTATTTGTATGACCCCAGAGAAACGCAATACAAACAGAAAGCATGGCAAAAATTGCCTTTCTATGCTTTTCAAACTTTTCACTTTGCACCTCAAGAGTGACTCTTCACTTCTACTGGAAGCCAGTGAAGAGAATTTAACAACTGGAATGATTGTGTAAACCATTTCTCAAACTAAATGCTAAATGTTTTCTTTTATTATGCTGAGTTAAAGTTTGGACAAACATCTCTCACCTCAGACGCCAAAACGATCAGTGGAGGAAAATAACAGCATGATGAATCTTTAGACTTCTGCAAGACAAGTGCCTTTAATACTTCAGATAATGTTCAATACCTCTGCAGGTTACAACGTACACTCGTTATGGAGTATTTCAATTCTTGTTGTTGAGGTACTTCTACTGACATAAAGGATCTGTACTTCACCACTGTTTCAGTGTATAAGGTTTGTGCTTTCTAATTGAAATGTTGTGGCTCCAGCTCATATCCTGGTGCGATTCAGCAGCCAGGGCAGCTTTTAGTACAGGTGTATTTTGTGTTTCTCCTAAACGAACAGCAAACAGCCGCACCGGGCTAATAAATGCAGCACAGTATGAGAGGTTACATAAGAGCACACTGAGCCAAAGAGCAGTGACAGTGTTGGTGGTCTGAGCTGTTTGATCCACACATGAGGAATGTTTCCACCCAGTTCTGCTTAACATGAACAAGATTAGATCAGATAAGCCAATGTCATGATCTCATGTTGAAGCATCAGATGGAAATATGTGTTAAAAGAAAACAGCACAAACTGAAAGATCACAAATTGAGACCAGCGTCTCTGCTGATGACAGATTTACAGAGCAGAAAGAGGGAACTGACATGAAAATGGGAATCCTGAACACCTAACACCATCTAAAGCAGCAGCAGATTGAATAATCTAATCTAATCTAATGTTCACTGTGTCAGATTAGGAAATTACAGAGTCAGAAATTTGTGTCACAACTCGGCAGATTCATTCTCCAGAGACAAGCCTGATTGTTATGAAAAGGAAGTGATGTTGTTGCCACAGCTTCTCGGTTTGTGTTTTGTTGTTGTTTTCTGGGGTTGAAACACAGATGACCTGCACTCGGGACTGTCCCTGAACACAGCTCACGCTCAGCCCACAGACAAAGACGAGTGATTTTCTTCATCAGATTTCAGGCATCAGGTCTGCAGCTGGTTCTCTTTCGTAGATTGTAGAGATCACGACATCTTTCTTACAGAACAGTGATAATAATATTTTATTTTTATTTAGTTTAGTATTTTCTATTAGATGTAGTTTCATCTGATCCGGTAACACGGCCTTTTCGAATAATCACTGCTCTTTGCCACCTGACCTTCCCCCCTCCACCCACGTACACCTTGATTTGCGCTCAGCTCGGCATAAACTAGCATCCGATTGTGTCTTACCGGTAACCGTTTTTACCGTTCTTTAGTCTACCTGGTGCTTCTGTCTCATTCCTAACCCCAACTTAGAGAATCCCTGAGACGTGGCACTTGTTGGTTTTGACTTGAAATCATTTCTACACAGCTCACAAACTTTCTTTCTCCTAAAATTCTTTTCATGTTGCGTGTCTCAGCCTGCCACACTTCATCATCTCTGCTCCAATTTCATGTCCGTAGGCCGAGCGTTATACCTGACCAAAGCACCTGACCCTTCAGGTCTGCAGTGAGTGTGGAAAGGCCAGCGATGGCCCACAGTCACTGCTGACTTCGGCTCAGACCAGCTGTCACTGAGCATCAGACAGCAGAAGCTTCAAACTGGAAATAACTCTTCTTTGTCTTTGAACGTTGATGATGTCACCAAAATCATTGAATGAGAGCAGTGTTACCGGTTTTTAGCTTTTAAATTAAATATCGTTTCATTGGGTTGTGATTTAGTCAAATCTATAAAAACCATTCACCACAGATTTAGATTCAGTGTGGTTATAGAAATTATATATTATTATTATTATTATTATTATTATTATTAATACAACTCTTTGTTACTTGTGATCATAACCCACATTTGTGACTTTCTTGATAAAAAGATTATTTGAATTGAAAATTTGAAGTGTAGTAAAAGCTTCTAGGGGTCAGGGTTTGATTAGTCTCACATTCAGAGCGCCATAATAAACCTTGTATGTAGCACGTTAATACCCTAAATGTTTTAGGATTATTAGTACAAAGCTAATTATAATAATAACGATTTTACTATGTAACATTGAGCGGCTGTGGGGCACTAATCAGCCTCCGTAGCCCCCAGCTCTGGTCGTAGTTATCTTTATTTTTTAACCTACACCTTTTGTTCTGTGTTCAGGTCTTGTAATTATTCTTTTTGTGTAGCTGCCTCATCTCCCAGTGGTCTTAGGGTATTTTTGGCACTAACAGCCCCCCGTACATAAAGTTGACTCACTGTGTGCTGCTCGAGCGCCACCTTCCTGCCTCAGTAGACTCCACAGTCAGTGGGCAGAGACACGATGGAGGCCCTCCTCTTTGTTAAGAAGTCCTCCCCTTCCCTTCGCCTCTGACCTGCTCAGGCTCTCAGGCAGCATGCAGCAAACGTTCCCATCAGATCGACCTGTAGCAGCAGCAGCAGTGCAGCCTCAGCTTGTCCCACCTCGTCCCACCGCTGCCTGCCCTGCCATCAGTCTAACACTCACCTCGAAGCGCAGGACACCTGGAGCTGCAGCTGGACTTTAAGGAGTTTTTAAACTGAGGAACATAAATTACAAACTGAAGACGAGCTCCTGGATCTTTTGCCTCTTGGGTTCTTTTTTCATTTCCCCCAAGGTGTGATCACCTGGATTCCAAGCTGTCAGACTGGAAAGTTTGAGGAAGGACCTAAGTGAATTAATTTGTCTTTTTCCGTGTGGGACAGACACTGCTGTGGGAAAGTAAGTTTCCCATTAACTCTTCTTCTTCCTCTTCTTCTTCTTCCTCCTCCCTTTTGTTTTGGTTTCTTTAATTCCAGCTTTGTTGTGGCTTAATTTGGAATTTGCTCTGAACATGCTGGACTGGTTTCTACAGCCGTCTCGTCTGTGAAGTGAAGCAGAGTTAATCATTTCAACAACTGGGGCGCAGAGAAAACCTCTCCCAGTTGGCAGGTTGTGGAGTGTGGAGAGACGCTTCAAGTTAAAGTCGCGTTTTCAGCTCAGGTTTAATGTGTTTGTTTCTTTCTGTACAGAAACGTGTCTCCAAGATGTTCTGCTCCAGGAGAGCCCTGCAGCAGTGGTGCTTTGCCCTTTTCCTACTTTGCTCTCCGGTGCCACACTATGGACGACCGATCGATGCCCTGAGCAACAGAATGTAAGTTTTTCTTTTGCATTTTTCAGGTTTTTAACTTTCCTCAAAAGACACGAAGCTGAAACATGTAGTGTAATCAAACTTCCACATGACTCTTCGCATGTGTCTCTGCTTCTATTTCCACTGTGCGCCGTGTTCAGTTAGTGGTAAATGTTTAGTTAGCCCTCGCCCACCTGTGTGTTTGCCTAAAGCAGAACCCGTCTCCGTGCGATAAACTCCCAGCAGCTCCGTCTGAACCCCCCTGACCTCCCCGCTGCTGCTTCCCATCCTCACTCTGACGGCTCTTTCTGCTCTTGCTCCACTTTATGTCAGTTCACGAGTTTCACACCAGCGTCCTCATCGTTTTCTCTGCCTGCTGGTATCCATCTCTGAACAAAGACTTTAAGTCTTTGCAAAGGAGGGAAATGAATAATGCTGATGTTTGGCTCGGCCGTGGACCAAACCAAACCTGCTGCTCCTGCTGAGGTGTTTGATGCCAAGCAGAATAAATGTTCTTTCAAGTTGTTAAGCCAGAATGCTAAACACACTGTGAGAGCTTTCCCCCTGTGGAAAGATAATATCGCTGAGACGGCTTTTGGATGTAATCAGATTTTAATGAAGCGGTGGGAGGATGCTCTGAAACAAACTGTCTGTTACTGAGCTTTTCTCCTCTACACTTCTGGCCTCTCTGACTGAATCGAACTCGCCGTCTCGGGGGACAGATCACATCTGAAATGCATTTCAGTGGCGGCAGTTGCTGAAGGAAGAGTGTGGAGTGTTGAAAGTGATTCAAACCGTGTGTTGTCCGGGTTTACGTGGACGTAAACGGGCTCCAGCGGCACAAGAGACTCTCGTCTCAGTGTGTGTGGGGCCTTTTGTGCTCACATCCAGGGAAATAGAGCTACACCCGTTGTGTGATATGCACTTAATAGGATTTCAGGACGGGGTTAACGCCGCCTGAGGGGAAAGGAAAACATGGGCGCGATGAAACCCGTGAAGTGAAAATCCCAGCGTGCTGGATGAGGGAGCTCTCTGATCCTGGTCTTTATTCTTTTGGAACTTTAAGTGGGTTTTAGCAGAGAATAACTATTTAAAGATGTTGAAGAGAGTCTTTGTGGTTCCCCGTCCACATGTGCTGGACATCAACTGATAGAAGATGAATCTAAGAAAATACATTTAAACTGAATTTTGAGTTCCAGAAAGTTGATGTTTGATCTCATGAATGAACGGTTTTATTTATTCTGTGATAGCAGATTAATTTCTGTCGGTGTTTGAAGCGTTTGATCACATTTCACCGTTCTCGGATGTTTTGATGGTTAAAACTGATTCATCAGAAACTTTATTGACCCAGCTCTGAAGAATAAACTCGTTGTTCTGACCACGCAGGTACAGAACCCCACATTCAAACCTAACGTCTGATTTCTTTCTCTCAAACGTTTGTTCTGAAAATGTTTCAGGGAAAAAAATCTTAAAAACTCCATTTTCCTGTTATTGGCCGAGTTCGAACCAGCAGAACCTGAACCACAGCGACCAGATCATGTGGTGACCATTAGAACAGACGTCCCGTCCCAGTTTAACCAGTTTTAGTTTAGGAGTGGACGTGTGAGACTCCAACAAACAATGACACTGCCGGTTCTTCTTTGGTTCTTCTCAGCCTCAGGTGGGACGGGGGTGTTGGAGCGCTCAGGATGTTCCAGATCTAAACGTTATTACAGGTAAAAACAGAACCAGATCCCCTTTCAAAGACAGCGGTTCTCTCTGCTCAGGCCCGGGTTCTGCAGGAAATATCTGTATGCGTATAAACAGAAGCTGCTCTCGGGGGCTCTCTCCGTGTTCAGGAGGCCCGTTGGGTTCAGGATATTATTATTACTCAGCAGAAAAAGACGCGTTCGCTTTGGGGGGGCTGAATAAAGTTGAGCAGCATCTCAGATAAGGCTGGAGGAAGCTCGGCCAGCTGAACCCCCGGCACTGAGCTCTAATCAGCCGCCTCTGTTTGTGTGCTCAGACACCTGGCCAGTGTTTGGTGCTCGGTGGTTCCCAGGCTTCGGGCCGGGCCCTGGGCCCTGGCTCTGTGTTTTCCTAAGACTTAGGACTCTGAGTAACGCAACACCGCAGCAAAGCAAAGGCTGAATCTTTCTGCTGCTCCGACTGAATGTGGAAAGACAACAGGTCCGAATCCGACGTGACGGAGAGCTCCTCTCCTTCTGCTGAGTCATCCCTAGGTTCTGCTGAGTCATCTCTATGTTCCCACACTGCACCAAGCCTAAAAGCGGGGACTGATTCTGGTCCTCATAGGTTCATGTAGGATTTGTTCAGTGCAGTTGAACTGAGTCATCGCTGTGTGAACGCTGTCACCTGGAGGAGACTCGATGTAGTGCTGCTCCACCTGGACTGAGCTCACCTGTTGATCCGGTTTCACAGCAGGACGTCTGAGCCTGCGGGGACCAGGTCTCACCGGGCTCCATAGCTCAGGGGTTAGAGCACTGGTCTTGTAAACCAGGGGTCGCGAGTTCAAATCTCGCTGGGGCCTGATTCCAGTTTGTTGTCGGTGCAGACGGCGCCACCGTGTGGCCGCTGCAGACATTTATTATTTGTACTGATTATATAATTGAATTTTCATCCATCCAAACGATCCGCGGACACTTGTTCTTCTGCACAGCTGCCTGTTGCCCTCAGGTCCTGAATCAGTGTCTCAGTCATGAAAAGTCAGGAGGACCGATGATGATCTGTATCAGGTTTGACTGAGGAGGGTCCGTGTGAGTCCACAACACGCAGGAGGCCACACTGGATCCTGGACTTGGTGTTTTGTTGCTGATGCTGCTCTCTGCTGGTGAAGCACTGAACAGTCTGAGATCTTTGGTTTTCTAGTGAGAACACGTCCGGACACAGTCTCAAATCTCAATTGTTCCTGTTTTGCAGAAAACGCTCCGTGACTCACGCTCAGCTGATGCACGACAAAGGCCGCACGCTGCAGGACTTCAAGCGTCGCATGTGGCTGCAGGAGCTTTTGGACGAGGTCCACACGGCGGAGATCCGCGACCTGCCCGTCCGGACCACCAGCGGGGGCGGAGGCAGCAGCGGCGCCGGGGTCGGCGTCGGACTGCCCGGGGTCAGCCTGGGCATCAACCTGAGCACCACCGGCAGCACCCTGCACTCTAAACCTCCCGGAGGAACCAAGAACCTCCCCATCAGCTTCAGGCTGGACGAGGAGGAGGGAACCAACCTCCCGCAGGAGACCAACAAGTCCCAGACGTACAAAGACAGCGTCCTGAAGGGGCCCGGCAAGAAGAAGAAGAAAGGCAGGTCCGGCAAGAGGAGGGAGGGGGACAAGAGGAAGAGGAGGGCGCGCTCGGTGGGCTGGAGGCTGCAGGACGAGCCCGGGAGTGGACTCCACCTGGAGTGGAGGTCTCTGCTGGGCCTGCTTTAAAACGCTGTCAGTCTCTGACTAAGGTGAGTCCGCGGGCCCCTGAAGGGCCGCGCGAGGTCCCCAGCCCGGTCCGAACAGCTGACATCTGTCAGAACAGAACAGACAGGGGGTCCGGTGACCCGGGGGTCCACAGAACAGGTTCTGATCCAGGTTCTGATCTGCTAAAGGTCATTTAGATTTTCACAAAGACCTGCAGGTGAGAGCCCGAGTCAGGGAGGGAAGGAAGTAGGGAAGGAAGTAGGGAAGGAGTCAGAAGAACTGCTGCAGCTTCATGGGGTAGTAGGAATAGTACCTTTATAGTACCTTTATAGTACTTTTATAGTACCTTTATAGTACTTTTATAGTACCTTTATAGTACCTTTATAGTACTTTTATAGTACCTTTATAGTACCTTTATAGTACTTTTATAGTACCTTTATAGTACCTTTATAGTACCTTTATAGTACCTTTATAGTACTTTTATAGTACCTTTATAGTACCTTTATAGTACCTTTGGAGTATCTTCTTTATAGTACCTTTATAGTACCTTTATAGTACCTTTGGAGTATCTTCTTTATAGTACCTTTATAGTACTTTTATAGTACCTTTATAGTACTTTTATAGTACTTTTATAGTAACTTTATAGTACTATTAAATTCATCAAATGAGTAAAACCTAAGGAGCAGCCCAACAGCCGTGGTGAATCAGTGTCAGGTTTATTAGACTGCAGGTAACACTTCACAAACTTCCTGGCTGTTTTTAGGACACAAGGTTTCATCTCGAGTGTTTTACAATAAGTCTGAACCTTTTAAGAAGTATCGTAATGTGTAATGAGGTTTTTCCCGTATCGGTTACACTTGTAATTAGTACGTGTTGACACTGCAGGTGAAGTTTCTGTCCTTTAACACATTGTGTCTCTGTGTTTGTGCTGCAGAAACCTCCGGACGCTTGGACTGGACTCCTAAATGCTCCTGTTACCGTCGTCTGTAACAGCGACTGTTTGGAAAGAAAATGGAAAATATTTATTGTCTGTAAATATTCTAAATATAGCAGAATCGATAGCAGAATATGATTCGAAACTTATTGATGCTCTGTGGGGCAACAGATTTTAACCCTTGTGAATCCTTGCTTCTTTCTTTTTTATTCCAGTTATGTCAGATTTTTTGCAGTAATTTATTTTGTCTGAATGGTGTATTTATTTTGTAAATGTATCGAGGTGCTGCTGACCTTCTATATTTTTGTACCATAATGCACTTTAGATATATAAATATAAATATATATACCATTAATTTTGTTCATGGACTTGTTTTTGTGGTTAAATGAAATGAAGAAAGACAACGTCGCCATTCTGTGTTATTTTTCTCGACTCTGTTCAGACTCTTCTGTTTCTTTGCTGCCGATTAGTTTCTCTGATCCAAGTTTTTAAGTTTTTGTCGTCTCATCTTTTGTGCTGGACCCTCCTGCTGCCTTCACGGTCTCTGTTTCCTCCACGTCCTGCTTCCCAGTGCTACAGTTCATATGTGTACATAAACCAAACACGGCTCTGTATCGTTGTTTTTGGCACTTGCACTGAGGTAACCACCCTGTACTGAACAGATTAAACATTTGAGAGTAACTTCTCTTGGCCTCCTGTGTTTTTCATGTTACTTGATCCTGTTGTTGGTGATAAGAACACATCAGGTTCAGTAGTAATTTTCATTTCACACAACAAACCTACTGTGTAGTGATAGAAAACACTTCAGATCCTTTACTGAAAGCTGCAGCTACTGAGTTGCTCTCCTCCAAAGCATCAACATTAACTAAAAGACAGGCTTGTGGTGTCCCCCAGGGTTCTGTTCTGGATCCGCTTTAGCTCATTCATTTACATCTAATTTAATTCTTAACATTTTTTCTACTGTGAATTGGATTGGAGATGCATTCTTACATATTCATTTTCCATAGTTGGACATCAACATTTTTCTACTTAAAGGTGCAGTTAAGGAAACTAATTTGATCATTTAAGATTACAGAAGTCAAATGTCATTTCTTTATAACCGTTAACAGTTTAAAAGTTTAAAGATTTTCTTACTGATCTGTTTCAAATCACACTGAAAAAATAATTTGACTTCACCTTCTGGGAAAATATATTTTATTCTTTCTGTTTGACCCAAGGTGGAGGTAAAAACAAAAACTGCACTAAACCACAGACAAAAAGGGGAGTTGAGAGTTGTTAGTGTCTTAGAGCAGCAATTCCAGCGTTCTGCAGAGAACATGCTGGCAATCCACAAAAATGCAGCCGTCATATTAAAGTAACATTTTCTTAAGGGAACTCAGGGGGCCACATTTTTGTTTGGAACCAGATTTGTCATTAGGAGACTCTGAACAACTCAGAAACTATTTTCTGGTTCAGATGAGAAAGAAGCTTTCTGGCCTAATTTGCAGTTGGGCTCTGAATCAAAGGAAAAGCAGCAACTTGTTCCAGAACTGAAATAGAGGAGCATGAATAATCACTGACAATCCAGCCCAAAACAAAACTTCACCCACATGTAAAACTGATCCTGGCCTTTCGGAGGACTCCATTCATGTTGTGTCAGAGATAAGTTTCGCTGCCGTAGATTCTGTTTCTGGATCAGAGTTGGTTGGATGACGTTTATCTGGAAGGAGCAAAGATGAGCCAATTACGCTGTCCGATCCTTTTATTGTTATGGCTAAATCTGAGCTGCTGTGGTGAATGGAGCTCCCAACAGCTGGACTGGAGGATCCAGATGTGCACAAACAGACTGGCTCTTATAATCCGGCCGGTCCTGAGAGTTTGGAGGCTGCAGAGAGAAACGAGCCAAAAGTTATTGATAGTCCCCGTGGGTCTGTGCAGCAGGGAAATCCACCGGGCGTCAGCGTGGGAAACATCCCCCCAGTTTAGGTCAGATCCAGGATTCAGAACTTCTTCTCTCTGTTTTCGATCTACAATGAGTTTGTGGCTCCATCACACAGTGGGTCCCTTTTACTGCAAACCAGCGGTGGAAGACGTGCAGCTGCATTATCAGAAGTATCGTACTAATACTGATGCGTTCACTGGTCCAACCCTGCTGCTACAAAACCTTCACTGACGCACAACTTGTCTCCCTTCTGTAAGGGGACGGGGCCTGGACCTGGACTCATGTCTTCTGGATATGTTGCTTCTCAGAAAACATTTGAATTAAAAACCAGTTAATCCTGTCGTCTCCCCCAGTTGTACTTTCCTCTGACTGTCACTGCAACATCATTATTTCTGTCAGCACTGTTCTGCTCTGCTGCCACCCCTGACTCTTCCAGCCCTCTTTTATCCTTCTGTAGATTTTCTTTATTCTTATTAACAGATGGGATTTTGCATTTGTGTTGGTCGTGGTTCAGAGAGCAGCTGTAACAAGCCAAAGCTGTTTCCTGCTGGGATTAATAAAGTTCTTTGAATCTTGAATTATCTTTCAGTCAACTGACTCTTTTCTAAAATCAAGTGCTGAATGTCCCAAACTCACCTCCTGCAGAAACAGCTTTGACCCGAGTTCTGATCTGACGCCAGTCGTCCCGTCACCTTAGAAATCCCGTTTTCTCCCACAGGCTGGTGCTGTGTCTGTTTTTGGCTTTGCTGTATTGTTTTGGATCATTTTGCGTCCTTTAACTGAGCTCTGTGATCATATGAACAGTCACTGTAAACACAGGGACACAAGTGAAGCTGGAACTTCAACTGCTATTTTATATATAAAGCTGTTAATAAAAGCCAAAATAAGTCCAATGAAATACTCAAGTGAAGTATAAGGAAGTCAGAATTGTACTTAAATATGTGAGTTGAATATCACATTCTGTCTGTGGGGGGCAGCATTAAGCCTCAGACGTCTACAACCTGCTGGAAATACATTAGAAGAAGAAGAAGCAGCAGCAGAATGTGCTAGGATTTGAGTAGTAGAAGAAGACGCTATCCGCCCATGTGGGGTTCAACATGTCTCCTCCAGGAGGGAAGATAAACAGACCGAAAACGGTAGGAAACGCTGATTTATGTACGTAACTGGTCAAATCAAGTTTAGGAAGAGAAGATGGTGAAACCTCATGTTGTGTTTCGTTATTTTACCAACGTATAAAACGTGTTGTTAGCATGTAGCATGGACAGCTAGCTAAAGCCCCAGTCCTCCTGAAATTAACTGTTGTTGAATTAAACGACAATATTTTAAAGCCCCGGACGATCATTTTAAGCCGCTTACAGTTATTCTGAAAATTTCCCCATGATCCATAAAGAATCTTCTAACCATCCGGATGATGAAATGTTCGTCTCATAGAACCATAAAACACATTTTCACTCCTTTACCAAGCAGCCACTTTGTTTCCCTACCGAAACAAAGATGGTGGAAAACCATCTGCAGAGTCCCAACATCTGGAAACGGGTGGAATATGATTTAATTGTGAAGTGGAGGGAAAGTGTTTTATTCCAGAGGGTTAGAGGGTAAAACAAATGTAGATGTTTAGAAACGTGATGTGGTTTCTAAAAGTTCATTAGTTGATTAACTGTTAGAAAACCTGACGGTTCGCTCTGTGACCTGAACGTTTGCCGATAGACGAGGAACAAACACTGTAACTGTAGTGTTTAGTAATTAAGTACATTTACAGCCAAGTACTGCACTTAAGTACCATTTGAGGTACTTTAGTTACTTTACAGAAGTTCAAACTGAATCTAATGAGCTAATAAAGTTTCCAGAGGTGCTGTTTGATCAAACCACTTTTCTAAATTTAAGGGGTTTATAAAATGGTCTGTGTCACACTGGAGCAGCAGCGCTAGATGTTGCTAACAGTCTTTTTTTTATTTGTGCTTATCTTGTTGTTTTCTTGCAGGAGTTGGGCAAGAAGCTTTTCAAGAGGCGCCGAGTTCTGGGCCGAGAGAAGAGGAAGAAACGTCAGATAGTCGGAGCCGTCGTGGATCATGGTCTCATCACTGTCCATCACCTTAAGAAGAGAAAGTCAGTCATCATTCAACTAGAAAAAGAAAATATGAACACATCACTCCTGTCTTAGCTTCCTTACACTGGCTGCCAGTATGTTTTAGGATTGATTTTAAGATTTTATTAACAACTTTTAAAGCCCTGCATGGTCTTTCCCCCAGCTATATATCCCAGCTGTTAAAGCCTCATGAGCCTGCACGTAGCCTGAGATCCTCTGGTACAAATCTTCTGTATGTCCCTGATGTTAGAATGACAACTAAATGGTAAATGTTCTGCACTTAAATAGCGCTTTTCTACCTAGCTGGTACTCAAAGCGCTTTACACTGCGTCTCATTCACCCATTGACACACCGATGGCAGAGCTGCTATGCAGCTGACCTGACTCACCGGGGTTCAGTATCTTGCCCGAGTGACGTGGCAGCCGGGAATCGAACCACCAATCCTGTGATTGGCAGACAACTGCTCTACCTATTGAGCCACAGCCACCCCAACTAAATGTCAGAGCTTTTTCAGTTAGAGCTCCCAAACCGTGGAACAACTTAGCTGAGGAAATAAGATCAGCTGACTCGGTAACATCTTTTAAATGTCTCCTTAAAACACACTCTACCGACGAACCTTTTCTGATCTTTTTTTAACGGAGACAACTCCTCATTTAGGACAAATGTCTTTTCTTCTGAAACTGGTTTTGTTAAGGACTGATGTTGTAGTTGTTGTAAGTTTTCGCCGTCTACCTTGAGCCTGGTTCTGCTGGAGGTTTCCTCTCCGCTGTTTGACTAGTGCTTGCTCAAGTTGGTCTTGTTGGGCTACCTGTGTTTTTGTCTCCTATGCTCTAGAAATAAATGTATTATTATAAACACAGTAACAATTCTACTGTCACAAACAGAACGAGTCAAACATTTGATTTTGTCTTCAGATCACATCTTTTTTGAGCTGCCAGCTCAGACTGAACAGGCTCTAAGACCATCATCATCATCAGCCTGACTCTGAGGTTCTTTCTCCTGCAGGTCGAGTCCGAGGGCGAACATCACTCTGTCTGGAAAGAAGAAACGAAAGCTGCTCAAACAGCTGCAGCACATGCAGCAGGAGAAGGCCAGTATGGAAGGTAACAGATGACTAGAATAAAGCTCAGTTAAAATATTGATCGCGATCTGTCGCGTTTTTCTAATTTCTACATTTTGTGTTGTATAGTTTTCTTTGACTGTTAGAGATCCAGTGGCATGATTGAATCTCTGCAACTCTGTTGTCATCTCTCTCCTCAGTTGAGGCGGTTGCTCCACCACCAAAGAAACAGACTGTATCATCAGCTCCAACCAAGAAGAAGAAGAAATCAGCTGGATCCCAGGAGGACGTAGAGATGGCAGATGTGAAATAAAGACTCTGATGTGTAGGGCAGCGTTTTGTCTTTTAGTTGAAAGGACTCAGTTAATCAAGGATGGAGCTCTGAAATATCACGGAGCATTTCTATGAGCGACAGGTGAAAGTCAAGTTGTTTTTTATAGTTTGTGCTCAAAGGAAAATATCAGTTTGAGTCAGACAGGTTGTAAAATAACTAAAATTAAAAAGATACTGGACGGAGAAGAAGAAAATGTGAAGGTCGGTTTATGGCAAAAAGAAACATTTAAAAAAATACTTAATTCAAACATGAAAGAAAGAGAAGAAGATTTAATTTGAAATTCACAACATAACTTTAAAACATTTGTCTTAGTGAATATAAACATTTTGGAAGAAGTTTTATTTTTAAGCTTTATTTCTTTCAAATTATTATTATTTTCTTAATATAATAAAATAATTTGTCAAAATCTGTATTTTCTAAGACTAAGCCGAGATCTAAAGTTAGCAACTGTGACACTTATAATCTCATAATTTTGATGAACCAAAAGGTATTTTTAGTTTTGCCATTCCCCACATTTTTTATTTTCTAGCAGATGCAGGCTTGTGCATCAAAGAAGTTGTTTAGAACAAGACTATTTGTACCACATTTCTCCACTATATTTTATTAAAGTGTTTTATAAACGTTAACTTCTTGCTGTTTGTTTTGTTTGGAACAAGTGGCCATTACTTTGAATAGAAAAGTCTTTAATAAAGTCTTTATAAAAAATAAACAGTGTCATTTAGAGTACATTTCTAGCTGTTAATGCATATATGGTTTAATTTATAGGTTACATCTTCAAATTCTTTTTGGTATTGTACTTCCATAATAATTGTTTTATTTGACCACTAAAACTTTGACTCAGTAAATGTCTTTTTTAACGGTGTGTGTGTGTGTGTGTGTACTAAACATATTATTATGTCAAGCCCTTATAGAAACATATGTAATCATTTTACCCTGGAAGGACTTATTCTTTCCTTTTCAGCATTAACGAGCTTCCGTACCTGTGTATTTTGAAGGACACTATTTATCTGGGATTCAAAGTTTCCCACTAATGTCTCTTTACAATCTTCTGGGCAGTTTTTCTGTTTTTCCTTCATGTTCTACATCTTCAGTTACTGATGCTCCTGCCTTTAAATTCCTTCTATAAATATCTTTAGTATTCAGCAGGACTTCTTTTCCTGATGCTGCCGTTTCCAGTCTTCACAGACACATTTGGGATGCAGGCTCCATCCCTCCCCCCTTCCAGAGGACAAAGACTAAAGTGGGTCAGACTCCGGGAAGCAGCAGCTCCTCCGCACCAGCCGTCGTGTGATGCGCTTCATCCTCCGGAGGCACGAACACCTGCTTCGGACTAATCTGATCTTCGACGTTCGTTCTCCATCATTTCTGAATCGTGCCACCGGGTGTTTTCATCAACATGTCCCCTCAGGATGGGTGACGGGTTCTGAACCGCTGCTGGGGGGCTTCCAGCATCCAGTCCAACACCGACCCATCAGGCTGCTGCCGACCGACGGAGGGACGATGGACGCGGCGCCGAGTTAATCCGCGACTCGGTGGAAATAAAGGTGCAGGTGTGGAGCCGAGGAGGGAATTAAAGCCTGATTCCACCTCGACGGAGCCATGATGATGATGATGATGATGATGATGATGATGCTTTGTGTCCCAGTTTGAGCCGAATTATCCGGGAACATCGGCTGAGCGACATGTTAGCAGCGTCGCGGCAGGTGGTGCCTGTTCGCACGGGAGAACCGAAGCGAACAGGCACACGAAGGCAGAAATGAGCTTCGTTTGGAAGCAGATTGTTAGCTGAGCTGTTTTTTTCCGATGCTTTTTGTTAGCTGAGCTGTTTTTACGGTGCTTTGTGTGAATTGACGTCGTTTTGTGGCCTTCAGCTGTTTCAGCTCACACGATGCTGCGTTTACACACTGAACGCGAAGCTGGTTTTACTTCGCTTTCACAAGTTCTCTTTAGCCACCAACAGCTAACGAGCTAACGACTCGGTTTGTTCCCATTTGTTCGCTTCAGAAAACGCGTTTCTCCGTGATCTGGTTTCATTGTTCGGATTTAATAAATGTGTGTTGTTAAAATATTCGCTCACTGTCTGTCACAGGCTATGAAAGCGACTTCTCCTCAGCTTCGCCCCGTGAATCTCGAAACTGTTCGCAGCTGTGCATTCGATCAGCGTGGAAATTTCGCTTTACTTCAGGTCGTCTTTGATGAGCTCATTTAACCGAGCTAACGAGCACTGACTTAATAAAAGTGAAGACTGACGTGTTAAGGAAATAAATCAGTCTAAAAAGATAAATGAAGTTATCGTGGGTGCGACTTCCTTCTCTCAGTTTATTTCGCATCTTTCGAACACGTATTCGCCTCAGGTTCGCGCATTAAGGCAGATATCAGAAGACCTAACCAGTTAATTAATTACTTAATTAAAGCTAGTTTAACGGTTTGTGGGTCTGTCTTTTATGTATTAGTCATTGATTTCAGTATGTATTTAGTCACTTTAGCTTGATTAAAGAAGTTTTAACTCCACGTCCATGTCCCAGATCATGAGTTGGTTTAAAGCTCATGAAAACTGGGAAATGGACCTTTAATCAAACCACTGCTTCCTTTATTGTCTTTAGTTGACTTGGAGTATTCATACTGTAACAAAGATCACTAACCTGTGATAAAGGAGATAACACTTAATAAAACCATGTGTTCCCACACAGGAGTCGGGTCAAAGGGCAGCCCGGTGGACTGTGGACCCTCAGACCTGCTGAACATCTGATGGAGGACTGCTCACACTGTGGCTTGGTGAGTTTTTAAAAACTTATTTTTAGGAGCGTTCGGCCTCATTCACCTTCTGTAGAAATCTTTCAGCTCCTTCAGGAGCCACTTCCATTTTTAGGTGTCTATTTTTACTCCTCGATTAGTTTCTAATTTCGTTCTTTCTGTTCGCTTCCCGTCGGTTCAGACAGATCTGGGACTCGAGGGCAGGAACGAGAAGGTTTTGTTCTGTCACATGCAGAAACCTTTAGAAGCTCATCTGCAGGAGTTTGTGAACTTTCTAAAAACTGAAGTGACTTTGATTGAGGTGTTACGTTAGAGACGAGGTAGCCACTGAATAAATCAGTGTTTTATTATGTGCTGTTGTGAAATAATCAGAAACAGGCGACGTGTGCTGTGACCTGCACAAATATGTTCATTTATTTCTCTAAATGCTCATTTCCTGTTCAGATTATTATTAGTTACCCATAAGTTAAGGTTATTAGCTAGTTGAATCTGTTGATTTATAGAAAAACTCATTTTTAATCTGGACAACAACAATCGTCTCTTCTCTGTGACGCTGAGACTTTTATTACACCCACTGTAAATTACATCATTACAGGCTTTTTTATTTATGCTGCTTGAACTTTGACGCTTCAGATAAAAGCAGTAACTCAAACATTATTAATCCAAAGCGACTTACAAGTGGGATACAAGATACGAAGGCAGGGTAAGTGTAGGGAGGTCTTGCCTAAGGGCCCCTACTGCATCTTACCACTACACATCCAGCTGCTTCCATTTCCACTGACTAAAGGTTCAGTTTGAGACAGGAACTGTCCAGAAATCAGGTTCCTGAAGTTTTTCTCTCTTTTAATCTGATCATAAATTAAACTGAACATGCTGAATTCTGCAGAAGCTTTGTTTATGAGACAGATGTGGAACAAATGTGGATTCAAACATTCACGTTATCAACAGAAACCCGGTCGGATTGAGGCCCAGAGACAGTGGAAAGTGAAGAATTCGAAGTGGTACTTCTACTTCTAGTGGAGTACGTTTCTGCACTTGAACCTAGTGCAATAAGTAAAAGTACTGATAATGTGTGCTGTGCTTTTCATCCTGCAGTACGTTTGTGTGGATCTCTGCTCTCCTCCTGCGGACACTGATTTCTGATCAGGGTGTAGATCTGCTGCAGCCATGTCTCCTCCAAAGTCCAGTCGACCCGCGTGGACGCTCCAGCTCCTCGTCTCGGCCGCTGTGATGATAATGATGGCGTCCCTCCCTGCGTCTGCTGTGCAGTCAGAGACGTGTTTCTCCAGACAGCACAAGAGTGTGATAATCAACGTCCGACTGGCTTTAAACAGAACGACGACAGTCATGGATGCTCGTGGTGTCCGGTCCGAGCGGGACTGTGTCCTCGCCTGCTGCTCAGAGGAAGTGAAACCAGGTGAGACGACTGAACAATTTCAATGAACCAACAGTGGTGAGAAAACCATGCAGCACAGTTTATGAGAAGTACGATGGTCTTTCTGTTGAGACTGAGAGGAATTATATCATTCAGTATATAAAAATAGAAATAAGTATATAAAATGGAAAATATGAGCAGTTCTACATGGTGATGCCTGTAAAGCCCTTTAAGTGAAAGTTAAATTAATATGTTTATCTGATAGCTGTCGCTGCCTGTTGCTTTGTAAAAACCTCCAAAATATTAGAGTCTAAATAAATTAATGTGCTGTAATGTGATGGGGCCATGTAGAAATGTAGGGTAAAGTCTGAAATTGACATTTTAATACTGACATTTAAAACAGACCAAAAGACAAATAAACATTTACTACAATAAGAAGTGAAAGTTTCCTTAGCATCATGTCTGACCTTTGAACTTTTCAATTTTGGTTCATCATTTACCTAAATGATGCATAAATGTTGTAGTTTGATGTCGTTCCACGTTGGCACGTTGGTAAAATGATAGACGGCTCCAAACAGCAGCTCGGGACTGAGTCCCGACGTCTTTGAAGACTCTGAAGTAGGTGGAAGTGAGATTCTGTGACAGGGGTTTTGTAGCTTTACTTAGAAAACAGAAAAAAACACAGACAGATGTTTGAAAACCTCATGACGTCGTCTTGTTGAACGTCAGTCACTTTAGAAAATGAGAAACGGAACAAATCAACAAACACGATTTTACCTTTAGATTGTAAAAACAGTACTGGTACAAATATTGGTCGTGCACCACAGTACTATTACTACACTACATTTCCAGAGGGAAATTGGAATCAGCTCCAGTTACTTTTCAGTTACAGTTCACTTTGACTGATATTTTACATCCCACATATACAGGTAATTATAAATTATGCTGAACTGTTATAGATAAAATCACAGGATATAAAGCAGGAAAAATGAGCTTCACCTCAACCAGCTACAAGATTCAAATGCTACAACATACTTGTCCCACTGGCTCTGTGAGGTTTTTATGTTTGTTCTCAATAAACACTTCACAGATCAGAATTATTCGTTCTATTATTTTAGGCACATTATATTTCGTTAATACTCTCGACTTGTTTCTCGAGGTGCCAAATGCAACATAGCTGTGTTCAACGCCAACAAACACGCCGGTGAGGACAACTGCTTCCTGTTCCACTGCCAGACGGAGCAGGACTGTCCTTTGACGAGGGCTCAGGACGGCATCAACACCTACGACATCTACAAAGGTAAATGAAGCTGCTCCTGTAGCGTCACCGTGCACGGTTTCAGCGTCGGACGTCATAGTGGAGGCAGTTTACGTTCACGTCTGCTGGTTCGTAGTCTCACAACGTGTCAGAGGCTCTAATGCAGCGACTCCACCTCTCTCTGTCTACAGGTGTAATTCATCCAACCACAGTGAGACCTGTCAGCACCACAACCACAGAAGCCCTGACTACGCCTGCCACCACGCAGCCGACCACCACTACGACCACAACCACACAAAGTACAGCAACACCACAAACCACCACAGCAACCACAGAGCCCACCACTACCACAACAAGGTCTCCATCTCCCACAACACCAACCATTACAGCCACACCAGCACCGGCCAGCACAACACCACCTCCTCCCATCGTCATCATTTCAACAATGCCAGCTCCCAGCACCACCAGCACCACCACACCAGCAGCAGGAGCCTCCACTACAACCATCCCCGTGATAAAAAAGACGAACAAATCCACCAGAAAGCAAAATAAAACCGCCAAGAAACCAAAACCTTATCCTGTCAGCACCACCTCCACCACCACACGGCTGACGCTGAGCTCCACGACATCACTTCCTGTTGTAGCGGTGGTCAAAGAGGCTGAACGCAGGACTACTGAGAACCCACAGACTGAAACTACCACAGCTACCACTACTGCTACTACTGCAACTCCCACTGCAACTCCCACTACCACAACTACTACTACTACTACTACTACAACTACTCCATCTACTACAACCACCACCACCACTACTACTCTTCCTACTACCACAACAACAACTACTTCTACTACTACTACTACTACTACTACTACTACTTCTACTACTTCTACTACTACTACTTCTACTACTACCACCACTGAACCATCGACCACGAGGACGACTCCAGCAGCTAGTTTGATCATTGTCCCCAAAGGTGCTGTCCAGTCCAACCACGCCCTCCAGAACTCGAGTGCTGGTCGGGGGAAATCGGTAGCAGCACAAGGGGCGGTGAAGAGCAGCGTGGTGGCGTTCATGGTGCTGGGCCTCGCTGTGCTCACGCTGGCTTTAGCCGTTGGTGGGCGTAAAGCGATGGAGTCCTTCGACAGACGGCACTACACGAGGCTGGAGCTCAACGACCTGCACTATGAGGTGTGATTTTCACGATGGACGCTGGGAAGGAGAAAAACTCAAAACGAGTTAGTTTCTGATTGTTAACACTCATCTGATTGTTTTAATTTGTAAACGTCACACGACAGAGGGATGTCAGAGTGTGCTTTATTTTGAAATAACCACACAGTTCGGCCTAAAACAGAGGTTCCCAACCCTGGTCCTGCTTGTTTTCCAACGCTTCCTGATTACCTGGGTCAGGTGTGTTCCGCCAGTCAGACGACCAGGGTTGGAAATCAGTTTGTTCTGTAGGAAGTGGCTGTGGAATAAGAAGAAAGCTACAGGTTCTGTGTGGTTGTTAAGTTAATGCACTGTGAGGACAAATCTTTCTCCAGCTTCTGCTCGTTCTTTTTAAACTGCAGACATGGATCAAATGCTCTGTCAGCTGATCATGACCCCTTCAAGGTCTCCAGCAGTCAGCGTGTCTCTAGGATACTGAAACAGGTTTCTGTTCTCCTCTTTACACCGACCATTAAAACCTTCCTTCATAATAATAATAATGTACATTTAATGTGAATGATGGGGGACAAATCACAAAAGCCATTAGTTTGTTCAGAATAAATTCCAGACGTTTGAGGCTGGAGGGATCGGCCTCCAGCTGTACGGGGTCAAGTCTCCATGTTTGTTGTTACCACTCGTTTGGAACTGGAGATAATTATGAAGTAGGGACGGTGAAGATATTTGATGATCTCAGACACTTTTTTGCACAGAAGGGCGACTGCATTTGTTTGTTCCCCATCGTTTAAATGAAAATAAACAGTGGTGGAAGGTAACTGATGCACACCATACATCATGATACTGTAAATTTAAAATCGTCACCTTCTGCAAAACCTAGATTAAAAATCAAACCTGACCATAAATCACTTCTGTATCAGCCCTGAACGCACTCAGACATGAAAATATGAGTGTCGACTGTGCAGAAACTGAACAAACAGCAATAGTTTTATTCCCTGAAACTCAGGAAGCCTCTGAAGTGAAGCTGACGTTGAGAAACGCTGGACTGTATGAGCACACGCAGGCTCAGCATCTGCCTTCGAGGCTTTTTCTCCAGGGGGTGAATTAACCCATTTGTGTATAAGAAGTACACCTGCATGACTTTTTACTTCCACACGCTTCAGCCATACGAGCTGCGATTGCTTCTTAAATCACCAACTCCGACTAGATGTCGGACTCACTCTCACCGTTAGTTTTGTATTTCGTCCAGTTTTCTTGATTCACGTGTGGATAAAAATTCAAACGATGGATGCAATTGTTAGAAAACTGATGCACTACTGTAACCTGTGTTTTTATAATCTGCTTCTTTTTAAATATTAGATTGTTTTTCATAGGTAACACGGCACTGGCTGGGCACTATTTTCCTATAACTAGTATGTTTGTATTGGATGTTGGGTGGATGTGGGAGGTGTGGGGGCTGCTGCAACGTCGGATCGCCTCCGGGTGGCGGCAGCAGCCTGATGAGCCTCCTGCAGACGCTGACACTCTGAGGCTGCACTCTTCTTCTTCTTCTTCTCTTGCGTTGGTTTTTACTCTGACTAACCACAGTGATGGTGATAGTTTGGTCTCGTTTTGTGAAGTGATGCTTTTGCAAAAGTTTGGATGTTTTGTTCTAGATTAAAAAATGTGATTTTTGGATGTGTCGTCATTGTTTGATTGTCTTCTGGTCACAACAGAGGCCCAAACTCCATCTCATGGTCCAGTCAGAGAGTAGATGAACTCTTTTACTGTAGGGACGATAATGATAAACTTTGTTCTGTGTTTTCTTAAATGATAGTTTGGTCTCTGGAAAACGCAGCAACTCGTTATATCTGAGGTTTTCAGGACAAACTAACAAATTAATGTATTTAAATGGAAAACACACATTTCTCTAATCCACTATAATTTATGTTTAATCAGAGAGAAAATGTTCCACAGCATCAAGTGTGTAAACACCAACAAACTCTCAGGAACATTCCCAGAAAGTGATGTGGAAAACGCTGCAGCACATTTTGTGAAAAGGTACTCGGCTTGTTTCCACTTTTGTTGGTAATAGAGTATTTTTCACTTTTACTTGGAAGTAGTGGTGGAAGAAATATTCAGATCTTGGTGTTAATACTAGTGTAAAAGTACATGCGAAGTAGTCTTTATATAGAATGACTCATTTTCAGAGTATTGCAATGTATACAGTGATATTAGTAGCCTAACATAGTTTTATTAAGTAAAAGCAGCAAATACACCGAGTATAAGTACTGTATTAAGAATCCTGCAATCATACTACAATATGGTTACTAGTAACATATAGTACACGAGTGAAGTACTTTCCATTGTTGCTTATAATTAAGTAGTTACAGTGGTATTAGTATTTTATTTTACACTTTAGAATTACTTCACTGGAGTATTTGAATTGAATACTTTAACTTATCTGACTGCTACAGTTACAGGTACTTTTACATTGTAATACTTAGTACTTTTACTTGAGTAACATGTGAATACTTGAAGCTGATTATTTAGCTCCTATAAAAGCTGTGGTACGTTTTTACAGTGGTTTTAGTAACTTTACTCCAGTACCACCTTTAACAGCTGCCCGTTACTCGTACTCGTGGTACTAGTACTCGTACTCGTGGTACTAGTACTTTTACTGTGAAGTAGCAGATTACTTCCTCCGTGTGTGCCGCTCTGACAAAGTAGTCCCGCAGGAATGTGAGCGCTGAAGCCGAGCCTCGGCTCCTCCAGCACCGCACGGCTCGGTTCCGTGTGTCCGGCCTCTGGCTGCGTTTTGTGCTTCTCCAGCCGCGGCCGGACGCGCACCCGGCGGCTCGTCGTCCGTCCCGAGCCGCGACACCAGAACAACAATAGGAGCAGCCGAGGAGCGCGGAGGAGGCGGGGGAGCAGCTTCCTCACAGCGGAAGGAGACGGCGGATCTCCTGCAGGACAATGTGAGACACGGAGAGTTGATCCAGCGCAGTTAGCGAGCAGCCGAAGCTACGAGCCAGGATGGACGCGGGCACAGATTAACAGTCGTTCGGCTGAATTTACGCCAAACTTGTGCTTTCAGATCCGCGTTTTTTCGCCAGAGGAAGCGGCCGCAGCGATGGGAACGCGGCGCTGAGGAGAAAGCGGCGGCAGGGCCAAGAATCGGGGAAAGATGGGTGTCGTGCTGCGGACGCTGTTGTTGTGTAGTTTTTGTCTTCTCGTACGAGGTGAGTTTCTCCTCACGTCGACCTTTTAGCTCCGTCCTCCGTCCGTGTGTGCTCCGGGGACGGCTCAAAGTGGGGCGAGGATGGGAGCAAAGTAGCTTTAGCGGTGGCTTTTTGGAGCTGTGTCCGGGCCAGGGCCCACTCTCCGGGGTCTGGTTTCTCCTGAGCCGAGCTAACATTAGCCAGCCGAGCTATGCGTGCTTATCAGCCTGTTCGCTGCCGGAGCTCCGGACGGTGAAACCACAAATAGCCCGTGTTCGCTGGAAAAATGTCCCAGCAGACTCCTGGCAGCCAGGCGAACCTCCGCCGACCGTGTCCGGCCCGGATCTGCGGTTAGAAGCCGCTCTGCAGCGTTTGTTCGCGGCTTTAAACTTTGGATTCAGTAACTTCCAGCAGTTGAAACCTGAGATTCAGGGAATAGCAGCAGTTAGCACAACAAATGCTATGAAGCAGCTCCTCCAGCCAGTTAGCTGCCTACTAACCGTGTCCGACGGCACGAAGCTAACACTAATGTTAGGGCTCATCCCCACTCCTTTAAACCACAGTGAACTGCAGAAAACAACTCGTACATGTTGTGGACCGACACATGCTAACCTGCAGCTAACTGAGGACCACTTTAATATCAAACTTCAGCTGCTCAGTCTGATGTTTCACACACGATGATCGATGCAGAGGAAACACTGAGCTTTACATAACATCAGTTTACAACTTTACCCTAAACAGTTTGTGTGTTTTTCAGTTAAACTGAAATACCCAGAGTGTCTGTATGTTCCTGTAATCAGTAACAAACAGTAAATTAGAGTCCAGTGTGACATCTTCACACCAACAGAATAAAACCCAGAGATTCACCTCTACAGATTTGAAATGCAGAACATGTGAGTGTTTCATTGGCAAAACCTCTGATTGTCTGTCTATCCTCATGGTTTGCTTCAGAAATGAATATCAAAGAAGTGTCTGATTCATTTTCTTACAATCCATTAATTGATTAATTCACTAATCATCAGATTTAAATTGTACACTGCGAGAAGCCCCTGTTGCCACTTGTTCAGATGATAAATCACACAGTTGATTTTTGAGAAATCAGTTTCTAAGAAAAAATGGTTTCTGTGTTTTCCTATAATCCTGGAAAGGAACTGAAACTTTTTGTAAAGTCAGGAGAAGTCAGCTGGTATCAGGTTGACGTCCTGTGTCTTTTACGTGCTCCACTGTTTTGTCCCTGATTTCTTTCTCTCAAAAAATCACTCAAAAACTTTAAAAATAAGTTTGATTGTTATTATTTTGTTAATTTAGTCACATTAACTGTTATAATACTGTAATATTTTAGCTGTATGTGTGGAAACGGTCCAGTTTTGTGTTTTTAAATGCACAGACCAGCCTGTCACTGTATCTGTGGATGGATCATGCTCTGACACCTGAGCAGGTTCTTTCTCTGAAGGAATCTTTGGGATGTGGATGAAAGCTTTGGGATAAACCTTCAGCAACACGTTCATGAGGTTGAGGTCAAGAATGAATCACTGTAAAGTATCTGTGATGAGCAAAGTCCTGATATTTACAGATAGTTGTAGATTTATTTTAACAAACAGGACTTTCAAAGGAAAGTGTGTTTTTTTGGTCTTCATCAGACATGGTACAAAACTTTCTACAATGCTAACAGAAACAATGTAAAATACAGTATAAGGTCATTATTAAACTGCATGAAAACCGCTCCTGAAATGTGCAATAGAGCTGCTGCTTCTTAAACAACGTGGTACTTTAACACATACTGATTCTGGTTCTGTGTTCAGTCTAACAAGTCTTTGTGTTTTTGCTCCTTGTCTTGTCCAAAAGCATCATGTTGTTGTGGTGGATCTCAGTCCTGAAACCTGGCTGATGTTCAGTGTGTCTGATTAAAAAAGATTTCTTCAAATTCTTACAGAAAAAGACATATGTTGTTTCTAAAATTCGTTTAATGCCACAAAATATCATCAGAAGTCATAACTCACAAAAAGTTAGGACACAAAAAGGAAAATTAAAAAATGAACAGCATCTGTTTTGCTGTAAAATAGGGATGTGACTAATGATGTTCAGTTGTTTCAGATGTTTCCATCAGTTCAGAAGCCAAACATGATTCTGTATACTGGGATAGAACACACTAATGCGGGAAATCTCCACATTTAAGACGACAACACGAGTGTTTGATGTGAAAACTCAAACTGAGTCTGTGTCTTTCAGCCTAAGGCCAGACTGGAAACGGAAACCTTCTAGGAACTGGAGGTGTCTGAATTTGCTCCCAGGGATCATTTCCATTACTATAAATCAAATTTCACGATTTATTGACTCATCATTTAATTTACAAAATGTCAGAAAATGTGGAGACCCACCAGACTTAATGTCCCCTGTGATGTTCAGACCAACTCACTAAAACCCAGTGATTTTCACCAGTAGACTTAAAACTTACTTCTTACAGGAAACGTCACATTTGTCATTTGTCGCAGCAGAAACAAAAAATCAAAAAAAGACGTGAAGACGCCACCCTGGACAGACTATTAATTTATTGATTTATTTATTTAAAAGATAAAAAAATGATCAGTTGATTACACTGGTGATGTGTTTAAGTGAGAAGGAGAACTCCTGCTGTTTCCTCCTGGCAGAGTTTGGCTTGTAAGCAGCCTGAGGGAACCGGAGTTTGAGGTTTTGATGTTGTGATTTAGTAAATATTTGGAGAAGGAAAATCCCCCCTGAGTGAAATGAAAACAGGCTGGCAGTGTTAGCTGCAGGGCTCACCATGACCTAGTCTCTGATCCGACGGGGCCGTGTCGCTCTGGATGTGTCGAATTGTGGGTTAGGCCCAGAGCCAAGGTCCAGCAGAGAGTATCTCCGACTGCTCCTCGTCTCCTCAGCATCTCATCAGCCCGACACGAGAGCGTGTTTTCTTTTCCTAAACCTGGTTCGGGTTCATTCGGGGTTGTTTTCTTCACAGATATCAGAAAATATCACCTGTCAAAACCAGGAACAGACAAATTATCACTTCTTGAGATTTATCTGCCCGCGGCCCCTGTTCTGTGGGAGTTGTGGTCAGAAATATAATTGATGGTGTTTTAGAATATTTCCACAGAGTTCTATGGTGTTTTTTGACATATTTCTTATTGTCTTTAATGGATTTTGTGTTTCTGTGTTTTTAAAATGGTGCGTTCTGGGTTTCTTTCATATTTTCTAGGTGTGCCATTGCTGCTGTATGCAAACCGGCGGGACCTTCGGCTCGTGGACGCAGCACATGAAAAGGCCAACGCCACAGTGGTGGTGGGGGGGCTGGAGGATGCCGCTGCTGTGGACTATGTCTACTCTCAGGGCCTAATCTACTGGAGCGATGTGAGCGAGGAGGCCATCAAACGCACAGTCTACAACCAGTCGGGGGCCAGTGTGGTCCAGACAGTAGTCCCGGGTTTGGCCTCCCCGGATGGACTGGCCTGTGATTGGTTAGCATTTAAACTGTACTGGACGGACTCGGAAACAAATCGGATTGAGGTAGCAGAACTGGATGGATCTTTGAGGAAGGTTTTGTTCTGGCAGGAGCTGGACCAGCCGAGAGCCATCGCTCTGGATCCAGAACGAGGGTGAGTCTGACTTCAGGTGTTGTCACTATAGAGCAGAGCTGAGTTCAGTTTGGATTTGATTCTTTAATGACGACTGGAATGCGACCAGAAAAACACAAAGCGTATGATTGTCCTTTGGACGGTCCGGCTGCCTCTTTTCTAAAACACTGGTCTCGTCTCGTGTCTGTTTCTGTTGGGACCCTTTTCTGTTAAGACTAGCAGTTCGTCTTTCTTGACAACTTGTTCGTTTTTGGAACTTTATTTGTCCACGTTCAGTCACTTTCTCAAGTTTCAAGTGAAGCCCTGTCTGAAGGATGTGGGCGCTTAAATCACAACTCTGCACTTTGAAAATGTGGGTTCTATTAAATGACAATATTACTTAAAAACAAAGATTCTGACCTGAGTTGAAAAAGCGTGCATTAATCGGTGGTTGGAAGTTGTTGGTTCATTGTGTTTTTTCCACAATTTCTGCAGTATTAAATGATGTATTTAGCTTTTTACCCACAGCTTTATAGGGGTGTTTTTACAGTGTATTTTTCATTGTTTTCAATCTTCCTGTAGTTTTACACGGCGATTTCTCTGGTTTTAGTTGTGTATTTTTTTGTTTTTGATTGTTTTTTGGTGTGTTCTCTTCTGTGGCTGCGATTAATTCTTTCCCTGTTTTCTCTCACAGTAAATTGAATAGTTTTGTGGTTTGAGCTGTGGTTTGTGGTTTGGATGAAACCAACTACGTCTTCCTTATATCTCTCCTCCTACATCAGTCCAACCATCATTTTTATCACTGATTCAGTTCAAAAAGTACAGAATCTAAAGCCCATCACATTTTCTCAGTATCCACTGTAATGGATCATTTTCTCTTAGTGTGCCACTGGCATTTTGTAAATCTGTCTGTAAACTAAGGAAATAAGCAGTGAAAATGAGTCCTGCCTTTGTGCATATGGAGGTTAGAACTAGTTCATAGAGTTGTAGTCTGGACTTGGTCTGGCTGAACACATGTTTAGTTTGTGTTTTCACATCAAACACCCGTATTATCAATGTGGAAGTGAGCTGAGTGTCTGTGGTTAAAAATTTCTCTGCTCCTCACTGAAGAGAAGATTTCACTCAGTTGCACCTGAATGCACCTCGAGGCTCAGACTCGTGAACAACAGGGGGAGGGTGTGTTTCTGCTGCTTTGTTTGTAGCTTGTTGTGGATCAGATTGCGTTGCAGGGAGACTGAGCTGCTGTCCACTGGATTCTCCTGGATTCTAATCAACGGTGTCAGTGTGGAGATTTTTTTTTCCGTCTGTTGTGAGGATGATGAGCTTGGTGTCGGCAGCTCAGGAATGTCTTGAATCAGCTCCAGATAGAGAGGGAGCATCTGCAGGAGGATAAACACAGAGAGGTTGGCAGCAGCAGGAAGATGATTCTCAGATAATTTATAACACAAGAGAAAAAACAGCCACCAGTGATGGGAATTTATTATACTACAACACACCAGCACCAGTTTCCATATTTTAAACAAATGTGCTTTTACATTTTTGGGAGGAGTACAGTAGGACAGTAGGTGATCTTTATTTCAGACTCTCTTCCACCTGTTGCACCTCATCTGCTGCTGACACAGTCACTGTACTTGCGGTACATAACAAACACCCCTCCTCATGTCCTTCATCACCACGTTTCCATCCTCAGGCTCCAGAGATGTCGGATTAGGATGTAAATCCATTAGGACTCAGATAAAAGAGGCCTGTAATGTATTCATTAGTTTTATTTAAATTTGAGGTTGTCACCCCCCCCACCCCACCCCCCGTCTTTCTCTTCTCTCTTGGGTTTCTATTCATGGAAAGTCTTCCCCCCTCACTGTTTGATCCACCACGGTACAGAGATAAAAGTCACACCGAGCCGGGTGCTCGTACCACTCTTGATAGTTTACTCTGAATGGTGTTTGTGTGATTCACAAACTCAGAAACCAGTTTATCAGAGCAGCCTGCTTATCAACTCCAGTTGATAACGTACCTGTCAGACCATGTGATGAACTTAGGAAAAAGTTAGCTCCAAACCAAGTTGTGGTTTTCCTTCAGTCCAGGCCGAATGAACTGATGTACAGATGTGAAATCTGAATTGTTTGAGGTTACAAGGATTTGTTGATGGAGGTGTTGAACAAAGCTGCGATCACGTGCTTGTACAAACAGCTACAGCAGCTTCTGATTTAATCAGCCACGTCCCTGCAGTTTGTGTGTCTGTTTTGGTTTGACTGCAGCACAAACCACGACTCCTCCACCGATGCAGAAAATGTGTTGCATGCATTCTGTTGTTGTTTGCTTGCATGTATTTCACAAAGGGCCATTGCTGAAGCAGCAGCTGTTCTGCTTTTACAGCAGTTGGTACCACTGCAGCAACACACCAGCTACAGGTCAGACCATTTAAAAAAAACTCATCTTCTGGAGCCTGAATACGAGATTCTGGACATTTGTATCGTGGTTTCAGAACCGGTAATGACCAGCTGTGTAATGGTTGATGGCAAATTACTGGTGTGAAGGATGATGGTGATGATCCAGCTAAAGGATGTGTAACCTAGCAAACTGCTGACTTTTGGGTTTACAGATACCAGGGATTAGCAGACTAATGGTTCTCAGTCTGGCGGTCTGAGCCTCTCGCAACGATGATGGTCTGTGCCATATTGTTGTTGAGCTATAGTACAGTTATTCATACCTGTTTTTTATGGTTATAAATGTCCTTTTGAACACAGTTACTCCTTAAGACCTAATCTATTCTGCAGCTATCTACAGTATCCTCACCTGTGGCCGGTCACCACTCGATGGAATCATAGACGACCTTACTGATGCCGGAGTCTCTCTCATGCTTGGAGATTGAGGGATTGGAGCTGGGGGGTATTCAAATTATTGTAATCTGCAGTATCACTGCTAGATGCCACTAAATGTGACACACTGCACCTTTAAATCGAGAAGTTTAGAGCTGGTTTAGTTTGGACGTAACCGGTCAGAGCTGTGCAGGAACATGATGCTAACTGTGGCAAAGGCTTAAAGCAGGAACAGGCTCTTTGATTCTTCTTGTTTTAGCTTTTCTGTACCAAACTCACCCCTGAGTACTGACAGAACAGCTGGATCAACGTTCTGGGTAAAGGTCTGCGTTGGGGCTTATTGTGTTTCTGTTTTATCCTGTTTGTATCGCTACTCACACAGACGGTAAGTTACTAATTTTTAGGTACTTGTACTTTACTGGAGTCCATTTAGTTACTTTCTTTCCTCTTTTTACATCACTACATTTATTCAATTGCTTTATTTACTAGTTACTTTTAGCAGATGTAGATTGTTAATAAAAATATTTAGAAATATGTGAAGTTATCAATGGCATCAAATTTAGTGGTGTTTGAAACATTTTGTATTTTGTCATTTGATTCCTGGAAAATCCCAAAATGTGTTGTGCGGAAGTTGACATGTTCAGATGTCTTGTTTAGCTCCTACCCTAAATATTCTGTTTTCTTTTCGACACAACACAGAAAATCAGCAAACCAGAAGCTGAAATCTGCAGGCGTTATTTTTCAGTTTTAAGTCTGAATGGTCTGTTTTTCTTCTTTGTTGCTGGTCCTCAGCGACTCTGGGCAGATACTGGAATCAGATGTGTTGCTGCTGCATCAAAAACTCAAAACTACAACAAAGCTGAGACTTAAACCTGAGGAACAAAGGAGAAATCATACTATTAGACAGTTAAAGAAGAACATGTTATAAACAGTGTTTGGTTAAAAAGGAAGGAATCAGCCGTTTCCAGGATTGGTTTCTCAGGTTCAGTTCGTAGCTGTGCAGCAGAGACTGGTTTTCCAAATCCACGGTGGAACGCAGAACTGGACTCAGTTCAACCAGGATGATTAATGCATCAGGTACCAAATACAATGCAGCTCTTGTTGTGAGGGGATGTTTTGTGTGCACATTTCACTGCAGTTTTTCTCTTTCTCCTTTTTCTGTGCGACCTGGGCCACACGGTTCAGAGTGGGAATAAAAATGTCCTGAACGTTTTTTTGCGCACTAAAATCGTGTCCCATTGGTTCTGTCGGTACTGAAACTTTACTTGTTGTGATAGTTAAAGGTTTGGGTTATGTTTTCACGCCTGTCCCTCCTGAGTTGGTGAACTGGGTGTTGTAGCCCTTCAGTCATCGTGTGCAGGTTAGTCACAGCTCACAGCTCATTTGGTTGTTGCAGTTTGCTTTGTTTGCAGTGAAACCCAAGCAGCTGCTGTGTTTAAAGGCTGTTGCTGTTTTTTGCTCCTGGGCAGGCTATCAGTTAAAGCTTTTGTCTTGTGCTGAATGGGATTACGTGGAGAGGCCCAGCAGCTCTGTTAGTGGGTCATTCCTTCATCTGGAAACATGACGTTCCAGCACACGATGATACTCGCTGCTTTGTACTTCTGGCATAGATTAGGTTTGGCATTTTACTCACAATACTCACCCACTGTGAAGTGATGTGATTCAACCTTTAGCCACTTCATAAAAGCTTTTATGCTTGTTCCATTCACCTGGCGTTTCACATCATAGAGCTGTAACATAGATGTTCAGGGTTTCTAAAGTAAAAGTCTGCTTCATTGTGCACTTGGATCAACATGAAACTGTCCTGTTTGAATTTTCAGCACAAAGGAGGAACAACACCGTCACAAAATATGTGGTTCCCTAATTAAAAAGTCAAAGCTACAAGAGACATGAGCACATAGAAAAGTTAAGGAGAGTGTTAACTACAACTCCCAAGGTGCATCTCTCTGGTAAACATCCAATCACAGAGCTTCAGGTTTTAGTAAAGACTACATTCTGTAGTTTCTCTGGGTCAGTTCTGTAATCATGTTGTTTTCTCCAGCAGGAATTTTACGCATATGTCTGTCTCGCATTCTAATCAGTTCATCCATCAGTCGAACAGGATGCTTGGGAAATTCCCTCAACATTGTCTGAAGGTATCAAATAAGGCGAAAGAGAATGAAGGAGAGATAGATGTGCAGAATGTCTCCTTGTATTTAAAACAAGTCAGACTGACTGTTTCAGACATGTCCTGCAGCCCTGAACTTACCATCTTATGTAGCACCATGGTTCTGGAGAAACGTTGTCTCATGTCACTATGTACTGCCTAGCTATATGTGGTTGGAATGACAATAAAGCTTCTTGACTTGACTTGAGGAGCTTTATATACAAAGCTAGACCCAGACAGCTCCTCAGTATGTTCTGTCTGTGTAATCTCCAGTTTAGTTCATGTGTTGATCAAGCAGCCCAGGATCTGGAGAATTCACTTGATGTTTCTGTTGTGTGATTTGGCTCTGCCTTGATGTGTGTCCGATTCCTGCAGCACATCATGTCGAGCCTTCTGCGTGCTCTGCAGGCACCCCTCCTCCCAACTTAACCAAAACACAGACCTGATTGTATGGATATTGTCCAGAGTTCAAATAGCAGACTGAAACAAACACAAATACTGTACATATGTGCTGTGATTGTAAAATAAGTAATCAGATTACTGACCTACTGGTCAGTTTACAGTAACTACAGTAATTACCACAGAGCACACACACCGACACTGCATCTCACTTCCTGTGTTAAGATGCAGTTTAAGCTCCTCTGTTCTTCCCTCCCCTCACTGGTGGAGTTCACTCTCATGTCTGAACTGTGGGGGGAGGGTATGACGGAGATCGGTGACGGTGGTGTTGATGGGGGGAGGACAGAGAGGCCGTCCAGCTGTGATGGTAATTAAGTTGAACAAAGAGGAGAATTAGCTGCACAGCGGTAACCCCCGCCTTCCTACAGACACCCCCGACACTGATCATCGTCCTGATGTGCAGGAAAAACATGTTGTTTTCTAATCAGACTGTTTATGGTCAGAACTCACAGCGAGTGACAGACCTGTTTGTCTTTAGTCAAACGACCACTGAATTCACTCTTTACTGTTATGAAGTGTTAGAGCTGCAGTGATCAGTTAGTGAATCGACGGGTAAAGTTAATCAGCTGTAGCTTATTTTATAGATAATTAAGACAAGACAGTGTTTGCAGATACTAGTTGATGTTTTATACACGAAAGTTTAAATTAATCAGCAAATCATCAGCAGAATAATCAGAAGTGAAACTAATCAGTGGTTAATGGTGGAAGTGCTGTGCTTTTATTACATCATTCTTATTTTTATGTTGGAGCTCATTACGATTTTGAATTGTTTAATAGAAACGATGGAAGCAATTAGTAACAGAAAACCAAAAAAAAAAATCTCTAATCTCTCTAAAACTTGATCCTTGATCCTTGATCATTTTAATCTCAGTGGTCTGGATTTAAATCAGGAAATAGCCTGAATTTTAAAATCTGCTGCTGCTAATAAAGGGAACAATAATTATGATGATTCTCTGCAGTTAAATAAGTGTAGAATCACGTCTGTGTCTCGTCCAGCGCTCGTTTCCTCTGTGTGGTTCAAGTAAACGCAGACCTGCATCTGCTCGTCTGTCGGTTGCCAAGCAACAGCAGCACCAGTAAATGTACATCGACCCTCTGTCCGTCTGAAACCTGTACGTGGTTTATTCAGAGAGGCTCGTCCTGTGCAGGGTTCAGACTCGGTGCGGTCACATTAATCACTGTGTATCTTGAACTAGCTTTGTCGTTCCAAACGTCCCAGTCGTCAGTTGTTCTCTGACCCTGAACGGCTGTGACAAAGTGGTTAAACTAAAACGCTGTTGTCAATGAAGTGTCGTCGTAGCGTTTTAGTGGATGTGTTGAACTGATGGTGTTCTCCTGTTGTCCCTCAGGTACATGTACTGGACAGACTGGGGTGAGATCCCAAAGATCGAGCGGGCCGGAATGGATGGGACCAATCGCTCCATGATCATCGATAAAGAGATCTACTGGCCCAACGGGCTCACTCTGGACTACAGCCAGGAGAAACTGTACTGGGCTGACGCCAAACACAACTTCATCCACCGTGCCAACCTGGACGGGTCCTCTAGGTATGAACAGATGATTTTGGGAGGGTTTGTGTCGTGGGCCGCTGTGATTTCAGGTTATGGTTCTGTTGAGGTTCTGTGGATCACTTGATAAAGAATCTGTGTTCAGGGCAAGTCCAGTATCAACTTCTGTGCCAGTCTAACACAGCAACATTCGTTACTATTGAATCACTCTTTACTGATGACGATGATACGATGACGATGTCATCAGTATGACGTTTACTGCTCCATGAGCAGGAAGCCTTCAGGCCTCTTTGGACCAGGTTCAAACCCAGATCTGCTCTGTTTTTGCAGGGAGGTGGTGGTAAAAGGAGAGCTGCCTCACCCCTTCGCCCTCACCCTGTACGAGGACACTCTGTTCTGGACTGACTGGAACACCCACTCCATCCACTCATGTAGGAAACAGACAGGAGGTGAAAAACGCACCGTCCACTCGGACATCTTCTCCCCCATGGACATCCATGTCTTCAGCCCCAAAAGACAGCCCAGCTGTGAGTACCAACGTCCTCTTAGTCCACTGACAGGATCCTGTACAGGGTCAGGATTATTTGACCAGTCGGGTTTTTACAGGCTGCTTTGGTGCTTTATGAGGTTTTCTGTCAACAGTCTGACCACTGTGATGTAGAAACTCCTCCAAATGCTCTTTATGCTTCTGGGTGTTAAAACACAGACACAGTAGATGTATGTAAGTATGTGTTTAAAGGACTAGTTCAACATTTAGTAACTCCAATGTCCGGAAATTGG